>NC_083429.1:5340941-5513441 GCF_020745735.1 Hemiscyllium ocellatum | reverse complement strand
TCATATCTGTCTGTCTGATAATATCACCAGCATTCACATAAAGCATATCCAACCTGAATATAGCACCTGGAATACACTGTATCTCAGCGTTCTTCAGTCATTCATTGCTCGTTATTAACCTGTCCAATTCATGAACCAAAACTGGTACTCCGTGAATCAATGAATACTTGTTGAATTTTAATTTCGTTTTTTGTGAATGTGTTCATCCAATGCAACTTTCCGGAACTGAAAGAGTTTCGGCTGATTAGTTCCCTGCTCAGTGTGCGCGAGGGGACAGCCCTCAGTGATGGAGAAAGTTAGGACTGCAGATCGTGGTGATCAGAGTTGAAAATTGTGGCACTGGAAAAGGACAGGCATTCAGGCAGAATCTGAGGAGCAGCAGACTCAAAGCTTTGGGCATCTGCCCTTCCCATGTTTTCTATTCCATAATACACAGGATATAAGGAACCATACTTGCTCAGGAAGGCAGCACTGTACAGAGCCCTGAAATAGAAAGCAGTCAATCAGTTGGTTGGACGGGGACTAAACAAGTTGAGGTGAAATACCGTCTGATTAAACATAAGGATAGAAAAATCCCTCAGCCAGAAGGGAAACACCCTAGGTTACTGTGCCTTTGGCGATGGTCTTTGCGTCTTCACTCTCCATTGGAGTAGCCTCAGATGATTGGAGGGTGGCAAATCTTACTCCCTTGGTCAAGCAACGAAACCAGGATTGTCCTGAGAATGACAGACCAGTCAGTCTTACATCAGTGTTGGGCAAAGTATTGGAGAGGATTCTGAAAAATCATAGTTTGAATAGAACTAGTCAGCATTGCTTTGTGAGGGCCAGGTCATACCTCGCAACTCTTATTGGATTCTTTGAGGATGGGATAAAGCACACTGAAGAAGGTAGAGCAGTGAATTCCGAGTGAATGGATTTTAACAAGGTGTTTGATAAGCTTCCCCTTGGTCGTTTCATTCAGAAAATAAGGAGGAATGGCATACAGGGAGACCTATCTGTCTGGGTACAGAATTTGCTAGCCCATAGAAGAAAAAGGGTGGTGGTAAATTGGAAATATTAAGTGTGGACTAGGTGAGCAGGGGTGTTCCATAAGGGTCGGTTCTGGGACCTCTGCTGTTTGTGATTTTGATAAATGACTTCGATGACGAAGTGGAAGGGTAGGTTCGTAAGTTTGATGATGTAACACAGGTTGGTTTCGTTGTGAGACACAAGGCACTGCAATAGATTGTCAACCTGTTAACGTCTTCACCCATGTCTGCTCCGCGGTGCAGATGTATGGAGTCTGGGAGGCAGGTCAGATTTCATCACCATAGGTAACTTGTATGGTGAGATTCTGGCTCTCCATGTCAACACTTCTGCTCTCTGGCCCAGGCTCTGACCGAAGATGAATTTTAAAACCTGATTGCTGGTCAGCCATTAGTATTTAACCTGGACAACATTTGTACCTACACTGAGACCAGTGATAGTCTGTTGACGGGATCTTCCCCTGCCCAAGGTGGATTCCAAATTATTTGTTTTGAGGTAATGTTTGGCTGACTGCCCTGAACCAGCTGGTTAGAAGCTCTATGCGCAGATTTTGGAACAGGCCACTGAGTCTCTCTGTATCACAGGCAGCTGTGAGCTCCAATAACAGTGTTAATGATTTCAGATCTATTGGAAGCAATTTTAAGCGTAGCTCAATGCAAGGTTTACTGACCAGAACAATAATCGGATGTTTGCTATATTTCATGAATTGGGCAAAAATAAGATGTGAAAGATAATCATTCAACTGAACGATAATGTCTTAAATCAATTACGCTGATTCTATATATATGGAACTAAAATATAAACTCCTGTCAAGATTTTCTAACACAGAAATAAAACACGTATATTATATTTTAGTGAAGAAAGACCATACCTCTTGTGGTGATCAGAATTAGATATTCAATGTCAGGATTTAAAGCAATGTTTTGCCACTCCAATATTTTTAAGTGGTTGGCTTCTGAATGATTACATGTTCAGAGTGAGAAAACGATTGAACATACAAATAGAATTAGCGTTCTTACTTATTAATATGTAATCAATCAGTTTAATTTCTCATTGAAATATACGATCTTCAGTTATTTGCCAGCAATTTAACAATGGCAATAATTGAACATAGACTGTAAATATTAAATTAAGTAAGTAATTTGTTATCAAATTTTAGTGAACAATAATTTGAAAACTTTCAATTTTTAGAATGGATGATGTTTAATATGAAATGTGGAGAGTGAAAACAAAAACAACGAACATAATATAGTGTCAGGGAAAAGTCAGAGTTTTCCAAAGAGTTTTGTGACAAAGCAATGATATATTTGTTTTAGTAATGGGAATACAACATGTAAAATATTCATGTTCTAAGTAATAATTAGGCTTCATAATGATAGTAACTTGCAATACTTGAATCTTAAATGCTGATGCTGCACCAACTAATCAGATATTTGCGGGCATTTACACAGTGAAATAATTGGATACTGACTTTTATTCACAGCTGACACTTGATAGAATAAAAAATTTAATGTACAGTGGGAGGACATTGGCCATTATGTATGCATCAGCTCCACAAATGTCTCCCAAGCACCTCCTATTTGCCAGCCCTCTCTCTGCTGCCCGTTAAATTTATAATTTCCAAATTTATATCCAGTTCTCTTTTGAATCTTTATCCACAACTTTCCCAGCCAGTCAATTCCAATTCGTAACAGCTCTCTAAATAAAGACGTTTTTCCTTATTTCACTCCGAGCTCTTTTGCTGACAACCTTGAAATTAGAATTCCTTGATGCTGTAATGCCAACTAAGAAAGGTTTTTTTTAACTAAACAACGTTTTTTATACTTTTGAACATCGCAATAAACTCACATTTTTTCTGTTCTGCTCCAGGAGCAACAAGTCTTGCAAGAACTGTGACAAACACTACAACGGAAAAACAAGCAGAAAACTAGTCACCAGGGTATATGAACATCAACTAGACACATGATCCTAACCTTAATTTATTACATACTGATGAGGAAGTACGCCACTTTGACTAGGTCTGCATATCCATTCCCAGACATGCCAAGCAGAGACAAGCACAAGATTTCCTAGAAACATGGCATTCCAACCGGAACTATCTCAACAAACACATGGATTTTGACTCCATCTTCCACTCTCTGAGAAAATGGGCCGGAAATGACATCATCGACACAGGAAATTACATTACCAACTCAAGGAAACCGAAAAACCTGAATAGAAAGTGGGAGATAACACCAGCACTTCACTGGAGGCTCACTTGCTGAGTACAGTCAATGGAACAAACTAGGAACTTTCATTAGCTATTGCTTCAGAATACATCAGAGTGTTCATGGCTGCCACTACATAGAATCATTGAATAGAAATGCAAGCCATCATGACCAAATGCATATCCAAAGGCTTGTTTGTGAGATTACATGCTCAATCACCAGCCTAGGCAATGCATTCCAGATACCCGTTACCAGGGGGAGAACGACAGCTCAGTGGTTAGCAATCCTGTCATAGAGCGCTGGGGACGCAAGTTTGATTCCAGCCTCGGGTGACTGCCTGTATGGAGTTTATACATTCTCCCTATGTCTGCGTGGTTTTCTCGAGGTACTCCGGTTTTCTCCCCCAATCCAAAGATGTGCAGGTTAGGTGAATTGGCCATGCTAAATTGCCCATAGTTCTCAGGGATGTGTAGGTGAGTTGCATTAGTCAGGGGTAAATATAGGAGGAGCGTGTTTGAGTCGGCTACTCTTTGGAGGGTCAGTGTGGATTTGTTGGGCCAAAGAGCCTATTTTCACACTATAGGAATTATATATTCTATGTCTGTGCCACCCTCTCAGTTCAAAACAGACCCACAAATCCTTTCTCAATCCCATCGCCTTTCCCTTTAAGTATGTGTCCTTTTGTGTTTGACCCTTCCAGTAAAGGAAATAGCTGCTGTCTGTTCATCGTCTCCATTCGCCTTATGCTCTTGTACACCTGTGCTGAAAAATATGTTGCTGGAAAAGCGCAGCAGGTCAAGCAGCATCCAAGGAGCAGGAGAATCGACGTTTCGGGCATAAGTCCTTCTTCAGGAATGAGGAAGGTGTGCCAAGCAGGCTAAGATAAGAGGTAGGGGCCAGACCATGGCAACACGACGTCTGGAGGAAGAGCACCTCATCTTCCGCCTCGGAACCCTCCAATCACAAGGGATGAATGCAGATTTTTCCAGCTTCCTCATTTCCCCTCCCCCCACCTTATCTCAGTCCCAACCCTCAGACTCAGCACCACCTTCTTGACCTGCAATCTTCTTCCCGACCTCTCCGCCCCATCCCCTCTCCAGCCTATCACACTCACCTTAACCTCCTTCCACCTATCGCATTCCCAATGTCCCTCCCCAAGTCCATCCTCCGTACCTCTTATCTTATCCTGCTTGCCACACGCTCCTCATTCCTGAAGAAGGACTTATGCCCAAAACATCGATTCTCCTGCTCCTTGGATGCTGCCTGACCTGCTGCGCTTTTCCAGCAACACATCTTTCAGCGCTGATCTCCAGTATCTGCAGTCCTCGCTTTCTCCTTCTTGTACATCTGTACCAGGTTCCCTCCTCAACTTTCCCTGTTGCAATGAAAAACGGAGCGAATTTAGCCCTCGCCCTTCACAGTTTGAGTACTCACTTGTCTTGTGAATTCAGATGTGCACCATCTCACATTTATCAGTGTTAAACTTCATCGGTCATTAATCTGGATATGGAAATCATCTGGTTATATCGTCCTGTAGCCGAACCCTTTCCTCCTCACTGTGAACCACCCAGCTAATCTTTATGTCATCACCAACATTAGTTATCATTACACTGCCGTTCATCTTCCACATTCTCACCATCATCATTTATGAATATCACAAACAACCTTGATTTCCTTCCTATTCTCCAGATGTTATTCACAGAAGAAGAATTAAGAATTCCAGTCTCTTGTTATTCTTATTTTGTGGAATTTACAGAGTGATGAAGTTAACACGTATTAAAATGGAGGTGCAAATAGCATTTTTTGACACACAGTTGAATTCGCCTTTTTCACTCTGCCCCTCAGCATGTCTTATTCATAAAACGTGTACCTAATTTAGGGTGAACTAGGATTTGGCACCTTGCACTGGAACATTTGCCTTTTGCATGGCACTATTCTTCGTAACAATAGTCAAAACTGAAGATTTTTTTTATCTGCAGGGTGGACACAGACTCATTGCTTGAATCAGCTAATGTGATGAGGATAAATACTCAATTAAATTCTACATTAAGGACAAACTGCAGAAGATCGAATCATATTCTCATGTCTACCTTGAATTGGAAGGAAATACATACTGTTAAAAGAAATTCAAAAAATGTTGAGGCACCATACCCGGGCAGATAAAAAACAAAATGTCATCTGCATTTGATGGAGATACACAAATACAGAGTAAATGTGCAATCCGATCAAGAATCAAGTGACTGAAAACGGAATACATCAACTCTTAATTTTCAGTGGAACCAGATTCCGATTTTGCTGAACAGTGATATTTTTCCCCCAATCTCACTTTTGCAAAAGCAAGTTTTTCCCAGTCACTAAAACTTCATGAGCCATTCTTCCTCCGTCCTTCTACTCTTTCTATACACTCCTACTTCCCTTGCATTGCCCCTTCTGCTGCTACATACTCTTCCACTGATGTTATCTCTTCACATCTTTCTTCTCCCACTCCCACTGTAAGTTACACCAGTTCCCTAATTACTCACACCTCCACTGGCCATTCCTTTCCATTTTTGCTTTCCAACAGGGGTGATGGGAACTGCTGCCTTCTGTGCTGCTATTGGTCATCAGTGAATGATGAGATTTGGATGATCAATGTCCACTAGGAACAGACAATAGTGTGTGTCTGTCACTGTCCAATGCACCGTGAATAGGGTGGTTTTGTTCCCATAAAGAGTCGATCTTTTTTTCTGTCTCTGTGTCACAGCACTTAACCAAACAGCCTCATCACAAATAGGACAAATCTCTCCTCAGAATCAGACGTCCATGCGTCCGTTTTTCCTTAAACGTTCCGAGAACAGTGACCATATTGTTCAAACAAGCTGTCTTCTATCATTTTGCTCTTTACCCTTTTAATCGATTTTCCACTTTCATTTCAGGTGATATCCGAGTAACTTCCCTTGAATCAAATAAATATTTCTCTCATGTAGCATCATTCACCCTCAGCAAACTATGGTTAATGGAAATCAGAGGAAATTCTGTGCTGGTAATTTGCTCAATGAACAATTACACCTTCCCTAGAGCTATTGTGAATGAAAAAATAAACTCTGCCCTTGCTAGTGCCTTCCAACATCATCGAGGGATTTGTCTTATTAATAATATCAAGATACATTCTGCTTTCACAGTTTGGTCTGAAGTCTCAGAAAAGTAAGACCTTGCTAGTTGAGTGTCACCCAAATGAAATCAGAGCATTACAATAAGATGATGATTCCGATTATTTTCAATCACTTACTTTCTGAGGACTGATCGTACGATGTCAGTGCCACTGAGATCAACATTTTCTCTGTTCAACAGCATCACATCACATTGGTTCAAGGCTGCACCATTCCCCAATTCTACTTCATTCTCCAGCTCATTTGTCATTCTCGCCAGATATACGAGGCCCACAAGATGAAATAACTTAGAGGTGCCTATGAGTCTCTGGAACCCGCCACTCCACCCATGCCCTGCAATCTGAGTCCAACCCCTCCCTCAAGCCCACCTCCTGTCGTGTATTCACCATCCCTCCTAACCTTCCATGGTCTAATGCTGAATGCTCTGTACTCAGCAAAGGTCTCAGCTTTATCCCTCTGTGTCCCCAATTTAATGAATTTCAGGAATGATATAATGTTGAACTCCTCTTCCACCGTCTTCTCCTCGGTGTCCATTTCTTTGGGCAAGAGTCCACTCCCCATCCCATAGCTCCTTCGCCCAGCTTCACCTCCCTCTACACCTGGATCCATTCATCTTGCATTTACTTGAACTCAATATGTTTATTTAGAAACCTCCATGGGAGTTTGGTTGTCTTAAATTTTCTATATCCCCCTCACCCTATCCAACCTATCGCCCTCTGAACAGACTGTATGCTTCGATCCAACCCTGACTATTTTATTCAGCCTGTGCCGATAAGGGTGGTGCTGCTGTCGTCTGGTGGACTCACCTCTCCATTTCAGAGGTTGAGTGTCAGCTCTCAGATACCTCCACATGTCACCTGCTGGTCCATAACCCTACCATGGCACATCAAGCTATTTTATTAACTATATCTGACCACATTTCATCTAGAGATTCCCACCCACTCACCCCGCCCATCCCACCCCACTCACCCCCACCTAACAATCCCGAAGCTGATGGCCCTCTGATAGCAAAGTTCGCTTTTATCACCTCCTGAAAATCCACAAACCGAACTGCATATGTAGACCCATTGCTTCAACCTGCTCCTGCCATACAGAGGAGGTGCATGGATGCATACGTGGGCCCAAGTTATACCTGTTCCTTCATGGGATACGTAGACTATTCCTTGTTCCAGTTCTATTCCAGCCCCCATTCACAACTCTTTCTCCGATTCTTCGATGATATCATCGCTGCTGTTCCTCTTACTTGTCCAGAATTGGAAAAGTTAATCGTTTCCAATTTGCACCTCTCTCTCACTTTCACCTGGTCTATCTATGACTCCTCCCTTCCTTTCCTCGATATCTCTACATCTATTTCTGGGGATAGTCCAATCACTGATATCCAGCATTAATCCACCGACTCCCACAGCTACCTGGAGTATACATCCTCACACCCTGTTTCCTACAAAGACTCCATTCCATTCCCCCAGTTCCTCCGACTCCACCACACTGCTTCTGATGATGTCAACTTCATAAATGTGGGCTCTGAAATGACCACCTTCTTCCTCACCCGAGAATTCCCCAGCACTGTTATCGACAGGGCCCTCAATCAGTTCCGACCCACCTCCTGCACTTCTACCCTCAGCCTCTTTCTTCCCTGCTGCAACAGCGTTAGAGTTTCCCTTGTCCTGACCTACTATCCCACCAGCATTCACATGCAGAAGATCATCAGTCTGCATTTCCCCCACCTCCAGTGAGATGCCACAACCAGACACATATTTACCTCCTCTCCATTTTCTGCCTTCTGAACTGACCATTTTCTACAGGACACCCTGGTCCGCTAGTTATTCACTGCCCACACATCCCCACCCCCACACCATATAATCCCCCCCCTCTACCACCACCACTACCACCACCACCTTCCCCAGCCCCCACCACAGGTACACTTCACTTTTCCCTGCCGGAGGTGTTACACTTCCCCATTTACCTACTCCCTCGTCACTAACCAATGGCCAAACATACCTTCCAGGTGAAGCAGCATCCTACCAACATTTCCCACAATCTGGTCTACTACATTCGCTGCTCACATTGTAGTCTGCTCTACATTGGGGAAACTAAAGGTAGACTGGGTGACTACTTCACACAATATCAAAGCTGTACCTCTGCAAAAGACCCTGAGTTTCCAGTTGCCTGTCAGTTTAATACCCCATCCTGTTCCCTGGCCAATATATCTGCGTCAGGCTTGCTGCAGTATTCCAGGACATTTCAACGCAAGCTGGAAGAACAGCACCTCATTATCCGCGGGTGGACCCTGCAGCCATTCAGACTCAAAATAATGTTCAATAATTTTCGGGACTGAACTCCTCAATGCCCCCTACCCATACACCAGGCCTAGTCCTCACGAAGCCTTCCATTACTCACCCCCTATTGTTAGCTACTAACAGTCTCCATTAACAGTTATTCACCCTGTTATGTATATTAATCAACATTTTCAGGGCTATCACCCGTTCTGAGGAAGGGCCACTGAATTAGAAACATTAATTCTGATTTCCCTGCACAGAAGCTGCAGACCTTTTGCAGCGACTTCGGTTTTTGTTTCAACAATGTCTCACAATGTTTTTGTATCACAATGCAATGCGTCATGGATATTTGGAGCTCTGTCAAACATAGGAACTTTGTAATTTCTCATTTAATGTCCATAAACAAATATTCGAGATTCAACTGAGATAGCAGCTTTTCTTATATCGTTCAGATCAGTTCAATTTGTCACAGTTCAGAAAGAAAAAGTAATCGATAGAGGGAAACTCAGCAGGTCTGGCACCCTCTGAGCAGCGATACACAGAATTAACCTTTGATTTCAACATAACTTTTTCAGAACAGTGTCACCTCATGTTCAATATGTTAACTCTGTTTCTCTCTGCAGTTACTTCCTCATCTGTTGTGCTTCTACCATCATTTTCTGTTTGTATTTCATGTTTCCGTATCACTATATTTCATGTTTCTTGACAGGGCTACATGCTGAATGTGGTTACATATGGGCAATGTAGTCCTTTCCTGTTCCTATTATAGTTGGTGTGTCTCGGACACCTGTGTTACGGTCGAAATATGTTCCTTCTTTAAGATTCAAACGAAAGAAAGAATATTTTGTCTGAATATCGTGTAAATCTCAGGAACTCCACTTTGTTTGAAAAGAAATTTCACAGCCAACTGTAATTTCATGAGATATTAGGAATAGATTATTGATGGTGGAGCACTCTGTATCCTTCATTGAACTAGCGTATCTACCTCCCTCTCCAAAGGCTTTGATTACATATCATAGAATTAATTACAGCAAAAGTGGGGAAACTCAGCCCATTGTCTCTTCCAGCTTGGAATGACCGTATCTCTACTGTTAGTCTCCTATATTGTCCCCATAGCTCTTCACATTTTGTTATTAGTGTCTGCTTTTAATTGTAAGTATCCTGTCTGATATGAACAATATGATCAAACTTACACACAAAAAAAAAACTTAGAGGGCAGGCTCAGCAGGACTGGCATTATCTGTGAAGAGATATCAAAATTAATGTTTCAGGTCCAGTGACTCTTCTCAATCTGTATACCCAAGATTAAATGGTGTGTATTTAAAATATTGCTCTTTTTATCACATTTAAAATTATCCTGTTCAGATCACATTTTCATTCAGCATTACATCTCCCAAATGTTGTCTGTTTCCCTGTTGTGTATTAGATTTAATTCTGTCTGTCAGAAAGAGTGATGATGACTGGGGAATATCATTGTACTCCCCATGCAGTCTCCACAGCCACTGCTCCCATTCCGCCTTATCTCACAGCCAATGTCATGTTCATTCGAACCTGACTCATTAATTCATAAGTCTTAATGTATAAGTTCATTGCAATTATCACTTTGGTTTTGGCGTGAGGCCACAATGTGTAAGAAAATACTGTTTTACAGCAAATAAAACTGCATTTAGAAGTTTGACAATTTGTATAAATTAATTACTGAAGCATATTCCCTATGGAAGTTCCACAGTTGCCTTACTAGAGCAGTGAGAGGAACATTCAGAGAAGTCCACACTTCCTGTCTATGTTCAGGGCGGCTGTGCTAAATGACAGTGTGTTGGCTGGTTTGTTCCCGTGGAGGAGAGATCAGCACAGTAACAACATCCTGGTTGTATTTCTTTTGGGGGAGTGGAGGGATTTGGGGAGAGAGGTTACAGCATAGTAAACGGACAACACAGCAAGATCATCTAGCCTTCAAAAAGATAGCATCCATCATTCTCCCTCACAACTGACTTCACTAGAGCAATTGGTGATGGGAGATTTGACCAATAGCCAGCAATGTCAACACATAGTCCAGTCCAGTTATATTGTAAACTGAATGTACTGTATTGAAAGCTGGGACTGTTTGCTCAGTGACTGTGATTAATGTCAGTCTTCATGCAACGTAACGGTGTCACTGGAGGGTTTCCCCCTCCTATTGGTGAGGGTCTTCATTCACTGTGCTATCCCAGCGTAGGAGCAGATGCATCAATTCCAACAGTAACAGAGATCAACAGCTGTGTAGACAGAGAGAGGACAGATCTGAATCTGGGAATAGCAGACTGGAATATTACAACAATGGAGAGGAGATTTTCCTTGAGTCTTTTCAAGATTTCGCCCTATTAGGAATTTCTACCATATCGGATATCAGCAGTGTTGGTGATTATTCTGCGTGGTGTGGAGGGTGTGCTACTAACCGATTCTCGCTATTGTTGGTGTTCTCTACCTCTGTCCATTCATTAATCGTATAAACAAGTTTGAACTTCGTGGCAATTTCTGTGATCTATATTTGTCAGAGAAGAAACTATTGTCTACAGTTTCAATTGCAGTCTCCATTCATTGCCCATGAATGGCAGACCACTCCCTCACAAACATTTGTGCACAACCTCGAGATCTCTTTTTTGCCCTGAACTGATTTATGTCTCGTGTTCTCTCTGTCACCAAACCTGTCCACTACCAGCTCATAATATCCCCAATCTTCATCTCTGTGTCAGTGCTGTTGCTGAACAAACCATTGGCTGCACGTTGGTAAAATTTCGACTTAATGCTTTAAGCTCTCTTCTGGCCACTTTTTCAATTACAAATATTTCAATCACAAAATTGTTCTTGTTCTCGGACGTTACTTCATGATTAGGACAATGTATGAATGTAGGAATGTCACTGGATATAATTCAGATACAAAGCTTATTAAACGAAATACATTGTTTCAAGTGATTTGTTTAAAGTCCTACCACAGCTGATGACAGAACATAAATAAAAATGATAAGAATTGGAATAAAAGTGAATTTCATGAAAAACACCATAAAAGCAACATTTTGTCTGGAAACCTTTCTGTTTCACTGATCACCTTCGGTAAAGAAATCTAACGGTATTACCCGGTCTGGGTTAAGTGAGACTTCAGATCCATAACAATGTGCTTAACTTTATATTGGCTTGTCGAATGGCCTCATAATCACGGCAATTAGAGATGGTAGAAATGCTGCCCTTGGCAGAGATACCAACATTCCACGAAATAACAAAATTGAAGGTGAGATCAAATAAAGGATGATGCTGTAAATCTGAAATTATACAAAGAGATGCAAAGCAAATAACAGAAAGTGCTGGGGAACTTTCCTGAACTGAAAACAGCTGTAAAAGAGTGTGATTAATTCCGTTGACTAGGAAGTCTGCTTTGAAGGGGAGGAGGAATCAATAGAGAAAGAGAGATATAGAAGTAAAAGAGCAAACAAAGAGAATGATGATCAACTGGGGTGGAAATAAAATGTGAGATTCAGTTCATTTACTTTTCACTTATCCCATTATCCTGAACATTATGCTCACGTAGATATAGATATCGCCCACTGTTCAAAAGTTGGCTTTTCACCACTTCCCTTTCCGAATGACCTACATTTGGACTTTGTTTCGCTAACCAAAAGAAATCCGAAGAGGATTTTCACTTTTACGAAGAAAGCCGAAATTTTTCTCATACAAATTAGTGCTACTACACTTTACACCATATCAACTTGCGAACAGTTTCGTATGAACATTCTACTTTCTGAAACCGTGGGATACCTGTATATATCTAAGATCGTGCTTAAATCGATTTGATACCTGAGTGTGGTCATTTTCTTATATTTATTAATAAGATATGGGTATCTCATATTATTCATTTTCCAAGTTACCCTTGAGAAGACCTTGAGCCACTGCAGTCCACCTGTTTGATCTGATTTGATTTGATTTATTTTAGACAAATGTACAACGGATATATTTGTTTTCCATGTAGTGCAGGCACATGACAGTAAAGAAGATAACAGAGATCATAGGGTCCTTTGACAGAGTGAGGCATACATGGTTACAGCTTCACAGGAGGTGGGCAAAGCAAGATCGACATTAACAAGATTAATATTATTTGAAAAGTTAGAGATGTCAATTCGTCAGTCTAATAATGGTAGGGAAGGAAGTGTTCCTGAGCATGCTGGTCCATGTTTTCAAGCCTCTGTATCTCCTCCCTGTTGGAAGAGGTTGAAGGAGATCATTGGGAGAGATCTTTAATGTTGCAAGCCTTTCTGCGACAATGGCATGTATAAATGGACGGAAGGTTCTCTTCCGTGATGGTCTGGGCTGCACACACAACCGTTTGTAGTATCTTATGGTCCTGGGCCGTTACCATGTCAGGCCATTATACACGCCAATAGAATGCGTTAAGTAGTCAGTATACAGAGCACAAGTAGATGCGCAGTTCCAAAATATTTCGATGTTAACAATTGGCTGTTAAATGGGTACCCCCATTCTGGTTGCTGTTTTGACAACAAATTTAAATTATGTCCACGATTCCAAAACCCAATTGAGTTAATTGCATTGCCAACATCGAACCAATGAGCCATCAACTTCTTCAAACGAATAGATTAGTCATCACCATCACAACGAGGGAGAAAAAGACAGGCATGTAAGGAAGGAGAGAGAGAGAACACAGTGAGGCAAACAGATTGGCAGTAAGTCTAAGAGAGAAAGGAAGCAAAACAAGGAAATAGACACTCAATTGGCAGGGAGAAGGAAATATAATAGGTTCAGGGAAAGAAGCAGAAGACAGAGAGAAGGAAAGCAGAGGGAATCAGACAGTGTGAGAGAAACAGTGAGAAAAACCACGGGGAGCTGGGGTGGGAAATTGGAGGAGCGGGGGTGAGGACCAGAAAGAGCTGGGCATGAGCACTGGAGGGAGCTGGAGTAGGGAGGTGAGGATTTATGTTGACTTGTAGCAAGACATCCAGGCAGATCATAGTAAGCAAGAATGTACAGAACGACAGTTGTATAACATGTCTGACAGGTATGTAGGTTACGCTGCGCAGGGCGTGCACTAGGTGAGATCAACATGAACAAGATCAGCATTATCTGAGATTAGAGAGTCCATTCATCAGTCTAATAACAGGCATGAAGAAACTTGTGGTTCTGTGCTTTCAAGCTTCTGTATCTCTTAGCCTGATGGAAGAGGTTGTGGAGATCTTTACAGACATGTGATGGGTCTTTGGGAATGTTAGAATAAAAAACATTCCAGTACAGGAACAGGCCATTCGGTGGTCCAACCCTACGCTGATCCAAATCCTCTATCAAATCCTGTCGCCTATTTTCTACGGGTCTGCATCCCTTTTTTTCTCTGCCCATTCATGTATCTTTCCAGAAACATCTTAAACAGAACACCACTGGTCACAGTTCTCCATTTTGATAAACTCCCTTCCCCTACTACTCTCTGTCTCTTGTTGCCCAGCCAGTTCTTTATCCACATAGCGAGCACACCCTGGACCTCAAAGAATTCTATTAAGTTGCTAAGACATGACCTTCCCTGCACAAAACATGTTGACTGACACTGACAAGACTTTATTCATCCAAATGAGAATAGATCCTGTCCCTCGGTACCTTCTCTAGCAGCTTCAGTATCCCTGATAACAGGCTCACTGGTCCATAATTAACTGGATTATTCGTGCTACTCTTCTTAAACAAGGGGATTAGCAATTTTCCAGTCCTCCGGGACCTCAGTTCTGATCAAGGATGCTGCTAACATATCTGTTAAGGCCGCAACTATTTCCTGTCTCCCTTCACTCAGTAATCAGAAGTTGGCAGTCTTTCTGCGGCAATGAGCAGTGTAAATAGAGTCAATGGTTGGGAGATTGGAGTCCGTCATAGTCTGGGCTGTGAACACAATCTTCTGTAGTTTCTAATGATCCTGGGCAGAGCGTTGTTGTACCAGGCCGTTAGGTACTGGACAGTCCGCTGACAATAGTGCATCTGTAGAAGTAGTGCATGCTGAATTTCCTGAGTCACGTGAGAAAGCAGAGGCGTTGTTGAACCTTCCCGACCGTCAGACCTATATGTGAAGTCCGGGGTAGGTTGTCAGTTATCGTCACTCCGAAAGAGTTGATGCCCTGCACCTCCCTCAACCGGTAGTGTAGTTATATGTGTGGTCCCCTCCTTTTTTACTGAAGTCAATGATCAGTTCCTTACTATTGTCGAATTTAAGAGAGAGGGTTATCATTACACCATGCCGCCAAGCCCTAGATCTGCTTTTTGTATTCTGACTCATCGTTGTTTGATATCCCTCCAGAATTCGTGATGTCATCAGCGAATTTGCAGCTGGGGTTGTTTGGAATTTAACAACACAGCCGTGGGTGTACAGGGAGTACAGTAGGGGGCTGAGGGACACAACCATGGGAGTACAGGGAGTACAGTAGCAGGCTGAGCGACACAGCGGTGTGTGTACAGGAAGTACAGTAGGGGGCTGAGGACACAACTGTGGGTGTACAGGGAGTACAGTAGGGGACTGAGGGACACAACCATGGGAGTAAAGGGAGTACAGTAGGGGTCTGAGGGACACAGCCATGTGTGTACCAGGAGTGCAGTAGGGGACTGAGGGCACAGACGTGTGTGTATAGGGAGTACAGTGGAGGGCTAAGGAAACAACCGTGGGTGTACGGGGAGTACATTAAGGTGTAGAGGGCACAGCTATGGGTGTGCGGCAGTACAGTAGGCGGCTGAGGGCACAGACGTGGGTGTACAGGGAGTAGAGTAGGGGGCTGAGGGCACAGCTGTGGATGTACAGGGAGTCCAGTAAGGGTTAAGGGCGCAGCCGTGAGTGTACAGGGAGTATTGTCAGGTGTTGAGGACACATCCTTCAGGAACTCCAGTGTTGAGTGTTATTGTGGAGGAGGTGCTTTTACTTATCTTCGCTGATTGTGGCCTGTCAGTCAGAAACCTGAGGATCCAGTAGCAGAGGGTTGAACCGAGACCAAGGTAGTGGAGTTTTGTGATTAGTCTGTAAGTGATAATGATTTTGAAGGTGGAGCTTTAGTCACTGAGCAGGAGTCTGGTGTAGGTGTCCTGTTGTTCAAATGTTCCAGAGATGCATGCAGGTCTCGGATATGGCATCTGTTGTGAACCCGGTACATCAGTAGGCAAATTATAGGGCAGCAGGGCAGGCTGGGAGACTGGAGGTGATAACCAGCATTTCGAATGACTTCATGATGATTGAGGTCAGAACCAATAGGCGATAGTCTTTAAGGGCACGTTACATGTGCTTTCTCACTTACGAGAATGATGATGGCCTTCTTGAATCAGGTTGGGACTTCGGTTTCAGGAGGCAGAGACAGAAGTTGTTTGTGAATACCTCTGACAGTTGGTCCACACAGTGCTCAGCTGGGAACACTGTCCAGGCCCATCACTTTCTTTGATTTGACTCAGTGGAAGACTGACCATGCCTGCAGCGGTGATAGCGGGCACTGGTACATTCTGGGGCTTTTGGGGCCGGTGTCAGATCCCAGTTAGTGACAGTCACACAGTCATTTATTATTGACATCCCCTCCCCCACCTCCCTCCGTCGTCATTAACACACAGTGACATTGGTTGGTGTGAGCACCACGTAGTCAGCGTTGAGGCAGTTTGCCATTGACAGACTGGGATCGTGCGCCATCAAATTCTGTGTCACCATCATGGGGTAAATTCATAATAAAATGGTGGGCATGGTGCCATTGCCAGTGGTGCAAGGAGTGAAGACTTTGCAGATGTAATTCCAGTCAAGCCACTGCTTTAACCTGAATGGGGTCAAGCACGTTGACTGTTGTGCTTTTCAATGGTGGACCATCCTTAGGTAGTCAGGAAGTGCCATTTACGCGAACCATCTGACCTGACGAGTTTCACTAAATTTGCAGATGATACAATGATGATTGGATGTGCAGGTGATATTGAGGAAGTGGGGAGGCTGCAGAAAGAATAGGACAGTTTAGAATACTAGGAAAACATATAGCGGATGGAACACAATTATGGGAACGTCTGAGATTATGCACTTTAGTAGGCGGAATACAGGCAGACACGAAGTTCTAAAAGGCTTATGCAATCTGAAACACAAAAGGAGTTTGGAGTACTCGTCGTCTTCTTGTGGTTAATGTGCAGGTTCAGTTGGCAGTTAGAAAAGCAAATACAACGTTAACATTCATTTCAGGAGAGCTAGAATTCAAGATCGGAGACATACTGCTGAGAATGTAATGGGCTATCGTCAGACGAAATTTGGATTATTGTGAGCGGTTCTGGGTAAGGGTCTACGGGTGTTGGACATGATCTATCCTGGGAATGATGGCTTGTCATATGAGCGGCTGTTGAGGGCTCTATGCCTGTACTCAGTGGAATTTAGAAGAATAGTGTGGGGTGCAACTGATTGAAACTGATCGATTACTGCAGCGATTGATACAGTTAGAGTATAGAAGATATTCCCACTAGTCATAGAGACGATGACAAAATGGCACAGTTTCAGCGTGAAGAGACAGCCTGAATAGCCTTAGTCTATTGCTACATCGCATGCCCTGTGGTCATACAGTCTATTATACAGTGCAGAATTGGAAGTCTCTGACATGCACTTGCAACTCTTGTATTTGTGTGTCGATTTGACTTCATCCTCTGGTCAATGGTAACCCCTGTAATATGGACGGTGGGCGGATTCAGTGTTGGCCGTAGCGCAGTAATGTGTTGAATATAAGCAGCTATTTGTGAACCTCACCTGCTAGGAGTACATTGTCTCTACGATGATTATCAATTTCAGTCGGGTATTTTCGAAGGATCAATCCTGTTACGCTAATATTGTTGAATTTAACAAAACAGCTGCAATTTATCACAGCACTCAGCAACAAGGAGTCATCGAATACTGAACACCCTTCTAATAACAGAAAGGTCTAAAATGTTCAGTATCAGAAACACTGCTTTCCTGTTCATGTTCAAATCAGAAAACCTGTACCATCAAGGTGTTCAACTTGGAACTGTTAAACTTATTTTTTGGTTCTGGGAATCGCTGGATGGGCCTACTATTTCTTGTCCGTCCCTAGTTGCCCCCTTGAGAAGGTGGTGCTGAGCTGCCTTCTTGTACCGCTGCAGTCCACCTGCTGTGAGTTGACCCACAATGCTACAAGGGAAGGAATTCCAAGGTTCTGACCCAGCAACAGTGAAAGAATGGTGATATATTTCCAAATCAGGATATTGACAGGTTTGGAGGGGAGCTTGAAGATGGTGTTCACAAAAGTCTGCTGTTCTTGTCATTCAAGATGGAAGTGCTTGTAGGATTGGAAGCTGCTGTCTGAAGATCTTTGGAGAATTTCTGCAGTGCATCTTGTCGAGAGTACACACTGCTGCTCCTGAACGTTGGTGGTGAAGGGAATGAATGCTTGTGGATGTGGTGCCAAGATTCTTCAGTGTCGTTGTGGCTGCACTCATTCAGGCAATTGGGGAGCACTCCATCTCACTCCTGACTTGTGTCTTGTAGATGGTCGACATGCTTTGGAAAGACAGGAGATGAGTTACTCGCGCAGTAATCCTAGCCTGTGATCTGTTCCTATATTAATGTGTCGAGTCCAGTTGGGTTTCTGGTCAATGGTAACCCCAAGTGTATTGATAAGGACGGAGGGGGTGGTGGTGGTGGGGGGGAATTTATTGACAAATATGCTACTGAATACCAAGTGGTTATATTGTTTCTTACTGGTGATGGCCATTGTCTGGCATTTGTGTGGTGCGAGTGTTACTTGTCACTTGTCAGCCCAAGTCTGGGTATTGTCCAGACCTTGTTGCATTTTGGCATGGACTGCCTTCCATACCTGCGCATTTGCGAATGGTGCTGAACATTGTGCAGTCATTGTCGAACATCCCCACTTCTGACCTTATGATGGAGAGAAGGCCATTGATAAAGTAGCAGAAGATATTTGGACCTAGGTTTCATCCAGAGGGCCACTAATACGTTACCTAATATGGTGACGAAACGTCTGAAAATGACCATTCCAGGTTATGGTGCAAACCTACATCCACACTATCCTGAGGGAGTACTGAAGAGATATTCAGGAACTGAAAATCTCGAACAACAATGACCGTTTTCCTTTCAGGTTATTGCTGAGCAGGTGCTGCTTGATAGCACTGTTGATGAGCCCTTCCATCACTTAATTGATGATGGAGAGTAAACTGATGAGACGGCATTTGGCTGGGTTGAATTTTCCTTCGTTTTATGTACAGAACATACTTGAGCAGGTTTTTTCCCCCATTGCTGCACTCTCTATTGCACTTGGGTTAATCCACTGGCTTGATGATAATGGTTGAGTGGGTTATATGCTGGGCCATGACATTACAGATTGTGCTGGAGTATTGTTCTTCTGCTATTGATGGACTACAGCGCCTTATGGATGCTCAGTCTTGAGTCGCTAGATCTGTTGGAAGTCTGTGCCATTTAGCATGGTGATAGTGCCACACAACACAATAGAGTTTATTGTCCGTGTGACCGTGAGACTTTGTCTCCTCAACAACAGTGCGGTTGTCAGTTTTACTGATGCTGTCAGGGACAGATGCATCTGCTGTTGGTAGTTAGGTAAGGATGACATCAGGTATGATTTTTTTGCCTCTCGTTCATTCCCTCACTACCTTCCACAGACCCAATAAAGTAGATATGTCCTTTCGGACCCGACCAGCGTGATCAGTAGTACTGCTGCCAAACCACTCTTGATGGTTGACTTTGAAATTCCTCAGCCAGAGTACACTTTGTGCCCTTTTCACAGTCCGTGCTTTCTCCAAGTTTTGTTCAAAATGGAGGAGTACTGATTCAGCTGTGGAATGAGGTTACATGGGAGTCAGTAAGGCTGTCTTGCCCACGTTTAATCTAAAGCCATGGGACTTTATTGGGTCCAGAGTTAATTTTGGAAGCTCGCAGAGCAAGTACCTCCAGAATGTATCTCCCGCTTTGCTGAATCGGTCCTGAGCTTAGGCCAGGACATATCCAGTGATGGTGATGGTGGTTTTTGGGGTATTTCTGTCAGTTATAATTTCATGAGCATGACTATGTCATGCTGTTGCTTGACTAGTCTGTAAGGTAGTTGTCCCAATATTGGCACTAGCCTTCAGATGTTAGTTAGGAGGACTTTGCAGGTTCAACAGTGATTCTTCCAACTGACTTTTTCGGTGGTCAGATCGATAACCGTTGGTCCACCCGATTTCATTTCTTTGAGATTTTGTAGCGATTGGTATAACTGCTAGACCATTTCAGAGGGCAACTGAGAGTCATCACATTGCTTTGTGTCTGGAGTGAGGATGAAACATTAAATCATTGGAGGATATTAGTGAACTATTTGGGTTTTCCTTTCTGACAATCGGCAATGATTTCATTCTCATCAGTAGATTTTTAATTTCAGCTTTTTAAAAAAAGTATTGAATTGAATTTCCACCATCTGCCGTGGCGGGATTCCAACCTGGGTACACAGAACAAGAGCTCATTTTCTGGATTGATAATCCACAGGTAATATCATAACGCCTACTTGGAACCACACGTTGTACTCAGCTGTCATTTCTTGTGTTGCACTGCTTTTCATTCATTGCTTATGTTATTCTGGAATCTCATCCTTCATTAAATCCTGATTGAAATACACACTCATGAACGCCTTCTCAACTGCTTGAATTTCATTCAGTCTGTTTTGTTTACACAGACATTCCAAGGTAGCTGTACATCAGAGAAGAACAGGAAGAGATAATGGGTGATTGTGCACTGTACCTGTCATCAGAACAGCTTATCTGTCCAGGCACCTAAAGTATTTATTGTGGGTCAGAGAGCCGCGGAATTATGATAACACCGATGGAGATCAGTCAACCCATTGTAGGGTCACAAGCTCTTCAACGGCACAATTGGAGCTAGAGTGAGTGTGTGGAGTTAGATGGTGTGAGATAGAAATAAACAGAGAAACACAAAGTGAAGGGAGATAAACTGAGACAGGATAGAAAGGGGAGCGACTGACAGAGTGGGTGAGGAAGCGGTGTTAGATGAGGGTGAAGTCAGATAGATCAGAAGACAGCATGAGGGTAGATAAATACGGACAGAAAATAGTTGGAAGTTTTATTTAGAAATTCCTCTGAACTGCAAGCCTTTTGTCTGGGTGCCATACCCTGGGAGCGCTGTGCTGATACTGGCTGTCATCCCAGATCATTTCTTTCCAATAATATCACAGAGCTGGGTTACTGACAGCTGAACAAATCCCAATAGACCAGTAGACTAGGTCCACGGCGAAGATGGATTTTTAAAATAAACTGTGCCATGAGCAGCAGGAAATGATAACCCCAACGAACACTCCCACAACACCTCCAGATACTGTGTAAGAAGACTGGGCCAGAGAATCTCATTGAGGGGTATCACTGACAGAGGGGAAATCAGCATCTCCGCGGTGGATCAAAAATGATTGATAAAGTTTGCACACCACTTTCCTCGTTTTCTAACCACATTTGAATTTATATAGCTCCATGTCAGGAGTGCATTTTAACAATATTACCTCTTTGTACTTTGCATATCTTAGTCTGTATAGAAAATTATTTTGTCTCTGTATTTTGTATTGCATAAATGCATTTCATTAATATTGTCCCTGCTAATTTCTCATTGTAGCTGTATCCTTGAATCTGTTCTTCATATGAGTTATAAAGTGTAACGTTCCAATACTGATAACTAGGGATCAGCAATGTACCTCTTCCCAGTATGAACAGCCATGTCCTCCAATCCTATCCATCTTCTGTCTTTTCCCCAATGTCATAATTACAATGTAATTTAAGTCAGTAAATGATACTTCCTCACAGTTCCTTAACATTGATAAAGTCAACACTCACACTTGCCCTCTCTGATTCTGGAAAAAACAATCTGAATTGTACTTGCCACGTAGGATTCTCTGTTAGCATATGCATGTCGTTTGATTGTTGTAAATCCACATTGTCTGAGACATATGTTGCCATCAGATCATGGACGGAAGATGTTCTCTCAATGTTTTACTGATTTTGCAAAATGACTGTTCAGTAACTACAGGATCGATTTCTCCATTTATGAGCAGAGAAGCATGTTTATGTTCTGTTAAAACCTCCGGCATTGCATCTATATTCAAGGCAGACTTCATGATTACACCAATCAATCTGCCATCTCCAATATTCCTTCCTTCAGTCACACTCACATATCACATCCAGAATACATCAATGTTCATTGTTATTTTGAAGTTTAGTAAAACACTATCAAATTGCAAGAGGTTAGCTGGAGCTACTTGTTCAGCCATTGTGATTAAGTGAGTCTCCATGGATCCTATGGATCCCTAAAAAGTTTCCTTCTTCTGTCAGTAAGAGAATGCGTTCAATGTGTTATCCAATAGTATGAGCGGGAGCATTACACACACCAGTAACAGATATCAGTAGCTTCAGAGAGAGAGAGAGAGGAGAGATCAGAATCTGGGAACATTACACTGGAATGTTGCAACAATGGATCAGGATCTGAGAACATTCGACTGGAAATTTCCAGCAATGGACAGGAGTTTATCCTCGGGTCTCTCCTGGCTTTCCAAGCCTTGGATATCATTAACATCGCAGATTGAAGATGTACTGATAGTTATTCAAGCTGGTTACTATCCTATCCTTAGTATAGTTGGTGTACCTGGTAAGTCACTCTATCTGCCTAGTGAATCGGTCTGAACTGAATTGTTGGTCATAATATGTAAATTTTGGAAAGGTGCAAGTCAATGATTTCAGTTCTAATCAAAGATTCCATTCCTTACAAATTATAACTAGCAAATGATTATATACAAATTACGCACCAATATGAGAGAATGAAACAGACGGTTCTCCTTGATTCATTTTCTCTTGCACAACTTTACATTTCCATACCCTCCCCACTCACCAATCCTTTCCAGTACCACAATCATGACATCCCAGTCTCCTCCTCAGCCTCAGTACAACTCCTGAATAAACCATCGTTTGAGCCTTTCCTAATCTACGCATGAAGCTGTTTCAAGTCCCTTCTTACCGTGTGTCCATTGCAAAATAATTGCAATTGTTACGCTGTTCTCGGCACAGAGTTAGAAAGAAGAGAAGACAGTGTGTGGTGGTTACGTCATTGGCTCATAATCTAGAGCCAAAATATAATAATCTTTTGACATCAGCTTGCCTCTTGCCCAGTAGAGAAGGCCATTCTTCCCTGGTCAGGTCTCTGTGTGACTGCAAACTCACAGTACTGTGTTTTACTCTTTACTACCCTGTGGAACAGCTGAACCAGCCATTCAGTTCAAGGTCGGCATGACATGCTGACCTGGCCAGGGCTGCACACATCCCGTGAGGGAAGAATAAAAGAAACCATAACTCCCTTCCTCTGCCTGTATCCCGTATTCCTGCAACTGATTTCCATTCAGGTAGGTGGTCATTCACTGTTTTAGATGTATTCTTTGTGATTGAGTCTCTCCCTAAGAGTGATGTCCATCTCGACAGGCACCTCTGGTGCTGGCTTTATTGATGCTAACCTACAGATGTAAGGATGTTTTAAAATAACCCATCAGTGGCGTTGCATTGCAAATGAATGGTTTCCTGTGTCACATGAAGGAAATGGAGCCAGCTAACTGAAGGAAAGGGATCATTGTGATCAAACCTGAGAGAGTTGTTGAGGCAGTATTTGGGGTATTGTGGACAGATTTTATCTCCTTTATATGGAGTGATCTCCTTACCACAGAGAGAATGAACAGGAGTTCCACCGGATTAATCCCTGGGATGATGGTACCATGAGGAGTGAGCAAAGGTTGATCTGTAGCGCTGTGAGATAATAAGAGGTAATTGCATTGAACCTTGTTGGGGATGGACAATCACTCCTTATATTCTAAACAGACAATGGGAAGGTGATAAATTCCATGACTGTTGTTTCACTCAGGATGCATGATTCTGGATAGTTTAAGTGTTCCTCTTAGGATGGTACGCCTACTCACACCAACCCCCAGTCCCCACGGCGATTGAGAGAGATAGAGAGATCCGGGTTTTGAATAAACACTCCACATTAATACAGTGCATTTCGTGTGTGATCCTGCACTGAATGTCATATTATCCACCACCCTGACAGCTGCCACAATACCTTCATTCTAAAACAGTTAACTATTCCCATCAGCTTCTGACCTTCATGAAGAACATGAATCCATATTCTCAGAGATGCAAGGTGCCTGCTTAAGGTTTGGACCATAAGACTATAAGGCATAGGAGAAGAAATTCAGCCAGTTTGCCCATCGAGTCTATACGCCATTCAATCATCGCTGATAAGTTTCTCAAACCCATTTTTCAACCTTCTCCCCGTAACCCTTGATCCCCTGGATAATCAAAAAAAACTATCTCCATATCAAATATACGCAATGACCTGGCCACACAGCCTTCTCCAGCAATAAATTTCAATATTCACCATTGCCTGGTTAAAGAAGCTTCTCCTTATCAATGTTCTAAAAGGTGTTCCTTTCAAGCTTAGGTTGTGTCCTTGGGTCCTGGTCTCTCCTACTAATGGAAGCATCTTACGAACATCCACTCCGTTTAGGTCATTCGGTATTCTGTATGTTTCAATTACATTTCCTCTCTTCCTTCTAAACTTTATCAAGTATAGACCCAAAGACTCAAACATTCCTCATACGATAATCTTTTCACTCCTATGACTATTCCCGTGAAAATCTTCTGAACACGCTCCAGGGACAGAGCATCTTTGCTGAGCTATAGGGCTTAACTGTGCACGTAACACGCCAAATGTAGTCTGACCAAAGCTGTATATAGCCTTTTCTTCCATTCAATTCCTCTCGTAATAAATGCCATCAATAATAAATGCAATTGACCTCCTAACTGTTGCCTCAACCTGCAAGGTTACCTTAAGAGAATCCTGCACTAGAACTCCCAAGTCCCTTTGCACTTCAGATTTCTGAATTTTCTCGCCATTTAGAAAATAGACCATGCTCTATTCTTCGTGCCAAAGTGCATGACCTCACACTTTGCGACGGTGGAATGCATCTGCCAACCCCTTTATCTGGGCAATTCCTTCTTCAGCCTCACTGCCCCCTCTACACGACCAGTCCATCTGCCTATCTTTGTATCGTCTGCAAACTTAGCCAGAGTGCCCACAGTTTCATCATTTAGATTGTTAACATAACAAATAAAATGTTACGATTTTACTGAGTATTGGGGAATATCTCTTGTCACCGGTTGCCATTCTGAGAAGAACCATTCTATCCCCACTCTCTGCTTTCTGTCAGACAGACAAGCTTCCATTCATGCCTCTACCTTGCTTCGAACACCACGAACCTTATCATACGAAGTCTTCTCCTGTGTGACACCTTGTCAAAGGCTTTCTTGGTGTCCAGGTAGATAACATCCATTGGCTGTACTTGATCGAGCCTGTTCATTTCTTCTTCAAAGATTTCCATCAAATTTGTCAGGCATGACCTTCCCTTGATGGAACAATGCTGACTTTGCCCTATTTTACGAAACACTTTCAAGTATTCAGAAATCTCATCCTTCACAAGGGATTCCAGGATCTTATCTACGACCGAGGTTAAGCTATTCATTGTGAATTTCTTTGTCTTTTCTTACATACTCCCTGGGTAAAAACGGATGTCACGTTAGTGGGTTTCCAATGCTCTGGGTTCGTTCCTTTCTCCAGCAATTCCGGAAAAATCACCATCATCACGTCCACTAACTCTTCAGTTATCCCCCTTATAACACAGGCATTTAATCCCTCTGGTTCAGGTTTTTAACCAACTTTAGGCCATTCAGCTTTTTCCTAGAATATTTTCCATGGTGGTGGCCACCATACTCAGCTCTAGTCCCTCACTCTCCTGAATGTTGGAGATACTATTTGTGTCTTCCACCATGAAACTGATGCAAAGTAATTATTCAGTTCCTCAGCCATTTTCTTGTTCCCCACTACTATCTCTCAGTGTCATTTTCCAGCAATATAATGCCCACTTTTGCCTCTCCTTTGTACTTTATATATCGAAAGAAACTCTTACAGGCTTCCTTTATATTACTGGATAGCTTACCCCCATATTTAATAATCTCCTTCCTTATTTTATTTTTTTGGCCTCTGTTTTGTCTTCGTAAGTTTCCCAACCCTTTGGTTTCCCACTGTTCTTTGACACATTATATCCTTTCTCTTTTGCTTTTATGCTATACCTGACTTCCCTTGTCAGTCATGGTCACCTCATTCTCCATGTCCCAAGGCTTTTTTTTACTCGGGGTAAATCTCTGCTGCAACCTAAATTACTGCAAAAATCTCCTTTCATTGATGCTCCACTGTCTTTCCTGCTGGGCCCTTCTACCAGTCAATTCTATCCAGCTCCTCTCTCATGCCTCTGTAATTGCCTTTATTCAACTTTAATGCCATTACCTCTGATTCTAACTTCTCCATGTGAAATTTCGGAGTAAATTCAATCATATCATGATCACTGCCATCTATGATATCCTTCACCTTAAGCTCCCTCACCTAGTCTTCCTGCACACGCTGCTCCAAAAAGCCATCTCATAGACATTACAGAAATTCCATTTCTTGCAAACCACATCAAGCTGAATTCCCAACCCACCTCCGTAATTAAATCCCACATGATCACTGTAACTTTGTCTTTCCTACACATCTTTCTAGCTCCTGGTGTATCTTGCACCCCAGCTCCTGACTACTGTTTGGAGGCCTGAATAGAACTCGAACTACTTGTTTTTACCTTTTTGATTCCTCAATTCTACTGACACAGATTCTACACCATTTGGCCTGACTTCATTTCTTATTATTGATTTAATTTCATTTCTTACTAATAAGACAAGCCCATCCCCTCTGCCCAAATGCCTGTCTTTTTGATAGGATGCATATCCTTGAATATTCAGCTCCCAATCATGATCCAGCGATGTCGACCTGCCAATTTGTGTATGAGTCACAAGCTTATTTATCATATTCCCTATACTGCATGCATTCCGATATCACAGTTCAACCCGATATTAACCATCCCGCTTCTCATCGTCATCTGTTTGTCCTGGAAGTTTGAAGTTTGATGGTTAACACTTTCCATACTTTCTGCGTCCGTACTGGAGATTTGAATAAGTTAGAGTCATAGAGGTGTACAGCATGGAAACAGACCCTTCGGTCCAACCTGCCCATGCCGACCAGATATCCCATCCCAATCTAGTCCCACCTGCCAACACCCGGCCCATGTCTCTCCAAACCCTTCCTATTCATACACCCGTCCAACCGCCTCCTAAATGTTGCAATTGTACCAGCCTCCACCACTTCCTCTGGCAGCTCACTCCATACACTCAGCACCTTCTGCATGAAATAGTTGCCCCTTAGGTCTCTTTCATAACTTTCCCCTCTCAAATTAAACCTATGCCTTCTAGTTCTGGACTTCCTGACCCGAGGGAAAAGGCTTTGTCTTTTTATCCTATCCATGCCCCTCATAATTTTGTACCCCTCGATAAGATCATCCCTCAGCCTCCGACACTCCAGGAAAAACAGCCCCAGCCTGTTCAGCCTCTCCCTGTAGCTCAAATCCTTCAACTGTGGCAACATCCTTGTAAATCTTTTCTGAACCCGTTCAAGTTTCACAACATCTTTCTGATGCGAAGGAGACGAGAATTGCACGCAATATTCCAACAGTGGCCTAAACAATGTTGTGTACAGCTGCAACATGACCTCCCAACTCCTGTACTCAATACTCTGAGCAATAAAAGAAAGCACACCAAACGCCTTCTTCTTGAGTTCTGCATGGTACATTGGGGAAACCGAGCAAAGGCTGCGACAACGGATGAATGGTCACCACGCAACAATCAACAGACAGGAGGGTTCCCTCCCAGTTGGGGAACACTTCAGTCGTCCAGGACATTCAGCCTCGGACCTTCGGGTGACCATCCTCCAAGGTGGACTTCGGGACAGGCAGCAGTGGAAAGTGGCCGAGCATAGGCTGATAGCGAAGTTTGGTACACATAGGGAGGGCCTCAACCGGGACATTGGGTTCATGTCACATTATAGGTGATCACCATTGCATTATATACAGACACACACACACACGCACACACACACACACACATACACACACAGAGATATCCTGCATACACACACACTCTCACAGATACACGGACACACGGACACACATACACACAGACGCGCACATAGACACCCGCTTACAGGCACACACACCTCCACACTCACACATGCATCCCCTCACAGACTTAAGACACTCTGCACTCACTACACACACACATACACTTTCTCACACTCACAACCCCCACCCCAGACAGACAGACAGACACACACACACAGACAAAGGCCCACAGGCACACATATATTTTGTGGGGTGAATTTGTACTGGCAGGGTTACATTGTACTTTGCTCAAAAACTGCATGCATTCATGTAGAACTCCGAGCTCAAAAACTGCATGAATTTATGTAAAACTCTGTTATCTCACTTTTTAGATTAGAATCAATCTAAGCATTAGGGCACAGACAGAAAACACGGGGGCCATCACCTTCAACATATTGTCTAGCTATCACCATTGTTAGCAGCTAACCCGAGAATGCAACTTTAAAAAGAAGGGTTTTGTGATTTACACATGAAAGAAGTGAAACTATCACTGTATTCTAACAGATGAAAGGCTTAACAAACAATCAATTTTTCAATGCATACTTTCAGTGATATCACAATGTAAATTTTTGCTATAAATTCTGTGTAATGATTGTGCCCTCTACTATCATCTGATGAAGGACGTCGCTCCAAAAGCTAGTGTGCTTCCAATTAAACCTGTTGAACTATAACCCGGTGTTGTGTAATTTTTAACATTCAGATTTAAGATAGCTATGAAGATGGATAAGTCAATACATTGTATAAAGCTACTGAATTGGTGGAAGGCAAATTACGTTAGTATCAGGCAGAGCTAGGACTTGTCAATTGGGAGGAGCTGCAACCAGGCATTTCCACATTTTGTATGTGGGAACTGCTTGTTAAAGCCTGACAGGAAAATCGTCTGCTGAACGTCCTCCCGACTGTTTGAATTTCAATGTATTTTATTTGAACAGATATTTCAAGGCCGCTGCATATCAGACAACAGGAAAAGATAAAGGATAATTCTGCACTGTATCCTTTGCAGGTCCAGCTGGTCTCTCCAGGCACCTGAAGTCTTTATTGTGGGTCAGAGAACTTCAGAATTAATAGAGCAATGAAGGAGACCCTTTAGCCCATTGCACACCGACGAGCTCTCCAACATCACAATTTGAAAACAGAGAGAACAGAGTGTGTATGTGTGTGTGAGAGAGAAAACTTAACAGAGAAAAAGGAAGTGAAGAGAGATAAAAGGAATGTAGATAAAACGGAGCGACAGAGTGAGTGAGAGCAAGGGGAGTCAAACGAGTGTGAAGTTAGATCAGAAGACAGCATGGGGCCGTACCCTGTGAGCACTATGCTCTCATCCCAGATCATTTATCACGAATAATATCACAGAGCCGGGTTGCTGTTGGCTGAACAAGATCCAAAAGAAGAATAGATTGTTTCGAGGGAGAAGGTGAATTAATTTAAATATTCTGGGCAAACACAAACTTGTAGTCCCTCCAGACACGGTGTGAGAGGCAGGGCGAGAGAATCTCAGTGAGGGGGATCACTGACTGGGGGGAAATCAGCATCTCATCTGTGGGTCAAATAAGGATTAATAAAGCTTGAACACCTCGTCCGTGGTTTTGTAATGCACATTTCAATTTATATAGCTCCACATCACAAGTGTATTTTAACAAACCTGTTTCTTTGTAGTTTTCATGTTTTGGTATGTACAGAAATGCTTGCTTTTTGTCCCTGTATTTTGTGTTGAATAAACACATTTTATTACTGGGGAAGAAAGGACGTGTTCCAATGGGACAGTCTTCGTCTGAACCGTGCTGGGGCCAGCGTCCTAACTAAGGCTGTAGACAGAGCTTTAAACTATTTAGGAGTGTGTGCGCGTGGCGTGGGGCTTCCCTTATAGGGTTTAATTAGAAAAGACGAGGTAAGGGTACAGAGATCAGGAGAGGTTATTAAAATCTCCAGCACAGATGCAAATAGGACAGAGAGTATGGAAAGTGTAAGCAATCAAACATCAAGCACACTGGACAAACAAATGGCAATAGAAGAGGGACCGTTAATACAAGATTGAAGGGGTTATATCTGAATGCATGCAGCATAAGGAATAGGGTAAATGAGCTTGTGGCACAGACTGAAATTGTTAGGTATGACGTGCTGGGCATCACAGAGAAGTGGTTGCAAGGGTTCAGGATATTCAAGAACATATATCCTATCAATAAGATAGGTAGCAGAGAGAGTGGGCTTACATTATTAATAAGAAATTAAATTAAATCAACAATAAGAAAAAAAGTAACGTCAATTGGTGTAGAATCTGCCTGGGTAGAATTGAGGAAACACAAAAGTAAGACAACCACTATTGGAGACTTGCACAGGTCTCCAAAAAGTAGTCAGGAGCTGGGGGACAAGATACGCAAGAAGATAGAAAAGATCTGTAGGAAAAGCAAAACTACAGTGAACATAGGGGGATTTCAATATGCAAGTGGAATGGGAAACCAGGTTGGTAGTAGAATTTGAGGAATGTCTACAGGATGGCTTTTTGAAGCATCATGTAGTGGAACCCACTCGGGAACAGATGACACTGGATTTAATGATGCAGGCTAGATAAGGGAGCTTAAGGTGACGGAAAACGTCAGAAACAGTGATCAGAATGTAGTTGAATTTGTTCTGAAATTTGAGAGAGAGAAGATAGAATCAGAGTTAACAATATTTCTGATGAATAAAGGCAGCTGGAGAGGCATAAGGGAGAAGCTGGGTAGAATTATTGGGACAGGGGTCTAGCAAGAAAGAGAGGGGAACAGCAATGGCAGGACATTCCAAGAATAATTTAGGAGACACTGCAGAGATTCATGCTGAGTAATACAGACATGGTACAGGGAGGATGAGGCAACAAGGGCTTTCAAGGGAAGTTAGGGATTGCAGATAAGCAAAAGAGCAAGCATATAATGCGATGAAGGGCTGAGAGAAACTGGAGGATTGGGGCGAACAGAAGGCAAGAATAAATAAATAAGGCGGGAGAAGTTTAAATATGGGGGTAAGCTAACCAGTAATATAAAGGAAACTGTAAGAGATTTTTTAGATATATAATGTACAAAAGTGAGATAACAGTGAATATAGACCACTGGGAAATTATTCTGGAGAGACAGTAGTGGGAAACAAAGAAATGGCTGAGGAACTTTGCGTCAATGTTCATGGTGGAAGACACGAGTAATTTCCCAAGAATTGAAGAGAGTGAGAGGGAAGAGCTGAGTATGGTGTCCATCACTGAGAAGAACATGTTAGAAAACGGAATGGCCTGAATGTGGATAAATCACCTGGACCAGTTGGACTACACCCCATCCTTGTAAGGGAGATAGCTGAAGAGTTAGTGCAAGCGTAAGTGGTAATCTTCCAGGAATGAGTAAAATCAGGAAAGGGCCAAGTGGCTGTATAATTGCTAACATGACACCCTGTTTAATAAGGGAGTTAGGCAGAAGATGGCAAATTACAGACTGATTAGCCTCACCTTAGTTATGGGTAACATCATGGAATCCATCGTGAAGAATGGGATTTCTGAATACTTGGATGTGTTTGGTAAAATAGGACAGAGACAACATGGTTGCATCAAGGGGAGATCATGCCTGACAAACTGGCTAGAATACTTTGAGGGAGTAATGAACAGATTTGATCAAGGAGAACGGATAGATGTTATCCATCTGCAAATCAAGAATCCCTTGACAAGGTGCCATGCATGAGGCTATTGTGAAAGATATGGGCTCATAGTGTGAGAGGCAAGGTGCCAACATGGATAGAAATTTGGCTGTCTGACAGAAAGCAGAAAGTGGGAATAAAAGTGTCCTTCTCAGGATGGCAGCCAATGACAAGTGGTATTCCACAAGACTCAGTGTTGAGTCCACAACTTTTTACTTTGTGCGTACATTATCTCTATGAAGAAACTGAGGGCATTCTGGCTAAGCTTTCAAACAGTGCAAAGATAGATCGGGGAGCAGGTAACATTGAAGAGGTGGTTCCGCTGCAGGATCTCCTCAACTTCCCACTCTCCACCCTTGCACTCCACCCTTCCAATTAACAAGTTAGAACCTCTCTGGTGCTCGCCTTCCATCCCACCAACCTCAGGATACAATGCATCATCCTCTGCCATTTCTGCCACCAAAAGTCAGACCCCAGTACCAGAGATGTACTTGGCTCCCCAACCCTATCATCATACTGCAGAGATCATTCCCTCACAAGTCCCTCGTTAGGTGCGTGCACCTCCACCAAGACACCTTCCATTCCCGGCACCTTCCCTTTCCATTGCAACAGATATGAAACCTGTGCCAACACCTCCCTCCCTCATCTCCACCGAAGGCCCCAAAGGATCCTTCCACATCAGGCAGAGAACATCCTGTACATCCAAACATTTCTTCTAATCTGTCCATTGCTCCTGGTCTCCTCTACATTGGCGAGACAGGACGTCAACTTGTAGAACGGTACAGGGAACACTCTCGGACACACAAACCCAACAGCCCCACTGCCCTGCGGCTGAATACTTCAACTCCCTCTCCCACTCCGCCAAGGCCTTGCAAGTTGTTGGCCTCCTTCACTGCCAAATTCTAGCCACCTGACTTTTGAAGGAAGAACGCATCATCTTCTGTCTTGGGACCTTCGAAACACACCGTATCCAGGACAATTTCACCAATTGCCTCATTATCTCTCCCTACACCTTATCCCAGATCAAACCCTCCAACTCAGAACAGCCCTCTTGAACTTTCCTACCTGTCCATCCTCCTTTCCATCTATCCAATCCACCTTTCACTCTGACCTATCACTATCACCACCCACCTTCATCAAGCTGTCGCCTTCCAAGCTACCTTCCTCCCAGCCCCAGCACCTCCCATTTATCTCTCTGTCTCCTTCCGTCCACCCAACATTCCTGATGAAGGCTTAATGCCTGAACCATGAATCTCCTGCTCCTCGGATGCTGACTGACAGGCTGTGCTTTTCTATGACCACACTTTTTGACTCTGATCTCAAGCATCTGTGGTCCTCACTTTCACCTGCTGAAGATTTTCTCTGGTTTGGAGAGTGAGTAAAGGAGATGGAGAACAATGTGGGAAAGTGTGGGAAAACATTTTTCCAGGATGACGAGAGGCATGGACTATTTGTTTTTAAATAGCAAGCAAATTCAGAAGTCTGAAGTGCAAAAAGACTAGGGGGTTCTAGTCCAGGTGTCTTGAAAGATAAAATTCCAGTTTGTCAGTACTTAGGAAGGCAAATACAATTATGGCATTTATTTCAAGAAGGCTTAAATATAAAAGCAGGGATGTATTTCTAAGGGTCTACAAGGCTTTAGTCATGCTACATTTGGTTTATTGTGCGCAGGTTTGCGTCCCATATCTCAGGAAGGATGCACTGGTCTTGGAGTATTTTCAGACGAGATTCACGAGAATGAAAAGTTTAACATATGAAGAATATTTGAGGGCTCTGGGTCTGTATTTGATAGAGTTCAGAAAGATGTTAGGAGGTCTACTTGAACCTTACAGAATACTGAATTATCTGGGACAGAGTGGATTTAGGAAGAGAAATCCAATGGTAGGAGAGACGAGTAACGAAGGGACATAGCAAAGAGAAGACCTTTTCAAACAGAGATAAAGAGAAACCTCTTCAGCCAGAGAGCGGTGAATCGATGGAATTCACTGCCACAGAGGACTGTCGAGTCCAGATCATTGAGTACATTTAAGAGTGAGACAGCTAGGTTCTTGACTGTAAAGGGGATCAAGGGTTACATGTAGAAAGCAGGAGAATGGGGTTGAGAAGCTTAACAATGAATGGCGGAGCAGGCTCAATGGGCTGAATGGTCAAATTTCTGCTCTTCTGGTTGTATGGTTAATATTGGCTCTCCTCATTCCACATTGGAGTTGTATCCTTGAATTTGATCTTCAAATGATTTACGAAGAGTAACTGTTCACTACTGATGACTGGGAAATATCATGTTTCCTCACTCCAGCCTCAACAGCCATGTCCCCAACATCATAATCACACTGCAAATAAAATCCAATGGTACTTAATCACAGTTGATTGACATCGATAACATGAACAGCATGACCCCACCTGCCCTCTCTGATCCTCGAATAACCATCTGAATTGTGTGTCACATCATATTCTCTGTTAACATATCCATGTCATTTGTCCGTTATCACGCATGTTGTCATAGGCACATTTTCCTGTCAGATTCCGGACTAGAAAAGGTCTCTCCATATTTTACTGACATTATAATTACTGATCAGTAGTTACAGACTGTATATTTCCGTTTATAAACGGAGAAACTTGTTTATGTTCTGACAATCCTTTGACATTACTCCCATATCCAAGGCTGATTGAATGATTGCACGCATTCAATCTCCCCTCTCCAATATTCCTTCCTCAGCCACCTCCACATATCCCATGCCAAATGTGTAAATTTTATACGTTCTTTTGAATTTTAATAAATCAATATTAAATAGAAAGTGGTTAACTGGAGCTATTTGTTCAGTGACTATGATTAATGTCAATCTCCGTGGATCCTAATTATCCCAGTGGAGAGTTTCCATCATTGAATGATAAGTGGGCTCTTTTCAGTGTGTTATCCCATAGTATGAGTAGGAGCATCTTTGACAGTACTAACAGGGATCATCAGCTCGAGAGAGAGGGCGAGTAGAGATCAGAATCTGAGAACATTATATTGGAACGTTACAATAATTTTTCAGAATGTGAGGACCTTGGATTGGAATGTTCTAATAGTGAATCAGAATCTAAGATCAGTAAACTGGAATGGTACAACAAGGGATCAGAATCTGAGATCATTCGACTGGAATGGTTCAACAATGTATCAGAATCTGAGAATATTGGACTGGATTATTTTAATAACAGACAGGAGTTTATCCGAGGGTCTTTTCTATCTTTCTTGGCATTGGACATCATTAGCATCACGGATCCAGGATATCCTTTGGATTATTCAAGGTGGTTACTATCCCATCCTCGCTATAGTTGGGGTTCCTGGTAAGTCATTATATTTGTCTGCTAAACTGGGTTGAACTGAAGTTCTGCTCATGATATATAAATTTTGGAAAGTGCAAGACAATGTCTTCAGTTCCAAACAAAACCTCCTTTCCTTATAAATTATAACTATCAAACTAAGATTTATAAATTACTCACTGATATGCGAGAAGGACTGTTCTCAAACTCCATAATCCATTTTGCTCTTCACAGATTTAGATCTCCATCTCCTCTCCACTCACCAATCCTGTCCAATACGACCGCCATGATTTCCCAGTCTCGTTCTCAGTCTCAATGCAACTTCTGAATAAACCATGATTTGTGCCTTTGTTTAATCAGAATGCAACAGTTTCATGTTCTTTCTAACCATATGTCCGTCACTAAGTAATTGCTATTGAGGATTTTTAACTTGTTCTCTGCACAAATGGGACGACAGTTTATGGTGGTCAAGCCATTGAATTATACTCTCGAGCCACAGAATAATATTCTGTTAATATCTCATGAGGGAAATTGGTGGAATTTAAAAACAACTATTTTCATTTGCTATGAAAGCCCATCTGCTTGCCCCAAGTCCTTTAGGGAAGTAAATGTGTAATTCTTCTCTATTCAGATTTCAGTGTGGCTTCAGTGATGAACATGTGGGTATATTGCAACTTTAAGAGAATTAAAAGCCAGCAATAACTACGTGACAGCACCAAGTGTTCAGAAGAATATATTTGATGTAACATTTGGTCGAGCAAATCGATTAGCTCATTGTCTCAAGACAAAAACAAATTCAGCCAAAAAGTTTAAATTATATCCCAAAATACCCACCTCCAATCACGATTGAAGTTAGTATATTGAGAATCCTAAAAGTCAATCACAAAATCCAATGGTTTGGGGGTAGAAGACGGTGGGAAATTGAACAGCTGAGAGGAGAACTGCCAAGTTATCAGCATGTAAAGACTGCCTGAAAAATAGCTCTCCTCGTGGTATCTTTATTGATTAGTAACTGATAAAGCAGAATCCCAAAGAAGAAAACAAGACAGGAATATGGAGAAGAAAAGAAAGCTGCTTGGTTTTGAGATAAGAAGTTTCGTTTCCTAAATCTTAATTAGGAGTCTAATCGGACAGGTATTGTGGGGGTGGGGGGGGGTGGGGGGAGGTGAAAGATAGGTTAGAGGAAGAAGTTGTAAGTAGTCATTCGTCTATTAGCCCTCGTTATACGTTAAGAAATAAAGTTGTTAATATTTACTTTAAGGAGTATTGGACTGTAGAATTAACACAGATTACTGCAGTGGATAAATCTTTTCTCTGTTGGTTTTAAATTAAGCAGGATAATTTATCCTATGTTGTAGCACTACAACCCCACGGGAATGTGCTTTACTCTTTACTGTCCTGTGGAACAGCTGAACCAAACACTCAGTTCAAGGTCGGCATAACATGCTGCCCTGACCAGGGCTGCATACGTCCTGTGAGAGAAGAACAGAAGTAAAGATAGCTCTCTTCCTCTGCCTGTTTCCCGTATTCCTACAGCTCATTTCTATTCAGGTTGGTGATCATCCCCTAGTTTAGGTGAATTAAAACTCATTGAAATTCTACCCGAGAGTGATGCACATCTCCGTACGCATCTCTGGTGCTGGCTTTATTGATGCTGACGTACAGATGGAAGGAACATATAAATTCCATGTCAGTCATAGTGCATAGAAAAGGAATGGCTTTTTTGTGGGACAGGAAACAAACGGCGATGTCTAAGTGCGAGAAAAGGATTATTGCGATTATCCCTGAGAGTGTTGTTGAGGCTGTATTTGGAATACTGTGGATAGACTTTCTCTCAAGTTTCATCAGACTCATCCCTGGGATGATGGCACCATGAGCAGTGAGTGAAGCTCAGTGAGAGAATAAGAGGTGATTGCATTGAACATTAAGAGGGATGGACAGTCACTCATGATGTTCTAAACAGACACTGTTATGGTGATAAAGTCCATGTTTTTTTTTACTCGGATTACATGATTCTCAATAGGTTAAGAGCCTCTGCGGAAGTTCCCCTCATCCCACCCCCACTCCACATGTTGATTGAGAGAGACAGAGAGTCAGTATTTGAAAAAACTCTCCCCACATTAATACAGTGCATTTAGTGTGTGATCCTGCACTGAACGTCATGTTATCCCCAATCCCTACACCTACCACACTAGCTTCTTTCTAAAACAGTTACCTATACCCACGAGCTTCTAACGTCCATGGAGAACATGGGTCTGTCTTCTCAGAAATGGAAGATGCCTCCCTGAGACTTGACACAAAACATCTGGCTTCCTTCTTCACTGCCAGCAAACGACGTTTAATTGTCATGTGTCCCATAGGTAATAGAGCCACGAGGAACATCGTGGAGCCATCTCTGAGTCCATTCTAGGCTCCATTGATTTGTCAGGTTGGAGCAACAATGACGCCCTCCTGTTCCTGCATAAGTGTCTCGAGGTGCAGAATGGCCTCCTCCAGGTCCCATGGAACAGGTTCATGGGTCTGACTTCGCCCTGCCAGTACCTGCTTAACAGCTTGAGAATGAGCTCTTCATTTTGCTGTGGAAATGTAGAGTGCCTGGCGGGGTTGTTACATGAATTTTACTGACACTTTAACAGCACAAGCCTGAATGACGTCCGGGTCTTACTGTACGTGAACACAGACTAGTTCAGGAGCTGAGGTGTGACACATTGTTCTGAACATTGGGTGATCTTCAGCGACCATCCCCATTTCTGAACTTATGATGAGGAAAGACAGTGATGAAGCAGCTGAAGATGTTTGTTTTGCGGCAGCTACCCTGAGGATCTCTTGCAGAGATGTCCCAGGACTGAGAGGATTGTCGGGCACCAACCACAAACATCTTCCTTTGTGCTATTAAAGACCCCAACTAGTGGGGAGGGTACACCTGATTCCCATTAAGCTCAAATAAGTAGGTGTTCCTGATGCAATCCTCAGTCAAATACTGCCTTGGTATCAAGGCCATTCACTCTTTCCTGAGCCCCTGTGTTCACATCTTGTTCATATCAAGAGATGATGGTGTTTGCGTAGGGAGTGTTTTCTCTCATAGAGGGTAATCAATGCCAGAAATTATCTGGGATAGCGGATGAGGGAATTACATTACTGTAAGCATGCAAAGAGACTGTGTATGAATTTTTGACCTGTCAGTGTGCTAAGGAGTGTGAAGAATTGGACATTAAAGACGAAATAATGCCAACAGTAGATCAGCCATGTTGGTATACAATGGCTTGATCGTCCGAGTTACTAAATCTTGCTTCTTATGTTGTCATATTCTGTCAGTACAAAGTTAATGATTGTAATTTTCCTGAACGTTCTGTTATTGATTGTTGCAGTCAGAGAGAGTAAAGTATTTTGTGAGTCATCTCAGGGTGAGGTATCGTGGCTGTATTCACAGTGAATCTTGGTCTATAATATGACCAACAAATGTTGCACAAGTTGCAGAGAGGAGACACTCTGTAAAGAGTGTCTTTCGAAACCAGTCTGGTTTTCCAAATAACGTTTTCCAACCCACGCTAAACCGTGTGTGACAGTCTTGAGGGATTAACTGATATCCTGTGTTACTGTGGACCGGGTATTTGGAGCAGGTGGCCTCCATCTGCTACTTTCCGGAGCTGTGAGGGACTGAATGGAACATAGAAACATAGGATTGAGCAGCAGGAGTGGGCCAGATACTTTGTCACCGCTCCAATACTCACACGGTCCATGGGTTATGTGATTGTGGTCTCAGCAGCACCTTTCTGTCTGTACACAATTTTCCTATGTTCACGTGTCTGTCAAATGTTTTAATACAACACAACTTTGAATAAATGCAAACATCCAGGCACCACAATATTCTGGGGAAGGGAATTTCCACTTGAACAGCGCTTTGAGAATTTCTCATTTGTGTTCCCACAAATGTTGGAAGATCACTGTTTCCTTTCCCACTCTTTCACTATTTACAATAAATTTGAAATGCAACCAGTTTAGTGAGGTGGCCAATGATATCGGACTCAGAATAGGTAATTTTTTAGAAAAAATGTGATACACAGAAAGTTGAACTCATAACACTTGTTAAAATGATACAGTGCCCCAAACGTTATTCTGCCTTTGAAGTTATTCTGCTCACACAAGCTGCTGGGAATTGGGTTTTCTTTCTGGAACAGTTGGATTTGGCTAAATTCCCTTGGTTTCAGGTAGTGGAGAGATTCCAATGAATCCTCACCAGGAATCCTTCACAAGTGGTAAAGGTAACTCAGGGATTTTATGAATTCACGTTTTGCTATTGGGCGGAACAAAGTAAGAGAGAGGGATCAATCAGCCGCTGCTTCTCAGGCAGGGAACAGTTTTCTCCCTTTCTGTGTTGTAACATACAATAATGTCAATTGATATGGGCCTTGTATGATGTCCTGGAACATTCTCTGGAAGAGCTGATTATGGACTATATGCAGGTGTGTCATTGCTCTTGTTGTACACAGTGACTTTCAATCGCAAAAAAAAGTTCCCATTTGAAAATTTGTTGACATGCTTTCATGTGTCTGTGTAATTTGTATTTATTGGTAGATGCCTTCATAGTACGTATGTTAATATCAATACATCTTTTTCTTAAAATTGATTCTCTAGCTTTAGTCTTCCTGATAAAAGAAAATATGTGTCAAGCTGATGCACTTTTCAGAACGTCATGGATGTTCAATAATATTTTCCGAGTAAGTTCGAAACTGATAATTCCCCCATAATAAGAGGGCCTCATTCCAGAAATGAATAAAGGGAAACCTCTTTGAAAATCTTCGAAAATAATTATATCCTTTTTTCTGGGATCAAAAACGCACGCAGTGGATCAGACGTGGTCTCAGCAATGCCCTGTACAGATGCAGTAAACCATTCATGCGATTAAACCTGATACCCTTTGTTAACAACAGCATCATTCTGCTTATCTTCCAAGTCACTTGCTGCATCTGCAAACTGAGTTCATATGATTCATGTCCCAGGAACATGGAGACCGCCTGAATCACAGAGTTCTGCAGTCTCTCTCCATTTATATTGTTTAACATTGTTTTATCCTAATGCCAAAATCGACAACACACCTAATGTTCTTTCCGCTGCAGGTTTGCTCACTAACAAGTTACTGCTTTGCAACCTGAAAATAAACATAGCGAAGTCTGACGAAACATATGTACTTCCGATCAAAATGTCGGAAATAAATCACCAATAGTAGTATTAATTGCACTGTCGATGACTGTGTTTTATTTTCCTGTACATTCTGCAGAGACCGGAAACTATTGTGGATAAATGGAAGTTAGCAAACGTGATCCAAGCACTACAGATAAATGGAAGGGATCCAAACAACTACAAAGGTAAAAAAGACATAGCGTGGAGAACTGCAGACCATTTACTTGACATCTGTAGGGAAACTTTTGAAATCTATTACACAGGATGAGATTTCTGATATTTAGAAATTAACAGCAACAATGGAGAGAATCAGCATGCATTTCTGCAAGAGAACTCATACTTGATAAACTTCGGAATTGCTTGAAATTGTTTCTTATAGGATAGATAATGGGGAAACAGTATAAGTGGCATATATTGGATTGTCGGAAGGATTTCTATAATAACTCAAACAATGATTTCGGAAATGCAATGAATATGAAGGGTATTTGGAAGAATGTATGTAAGTGGAAAGTTAAAGTTTGGTTCGCCTTCATTTAAGAGAATCAGAACATTGATGTAAAGGCATGTTGAAGCAGTTTCACAGCGTGTTGGTGGAACTGTACCTGGAGTATTGTGCACATTTTTGGTCACCGAATCTCAGAAAGAATATACTGACCACAGAGAATGTGCAATGGAATTTTTTACAGATTAATTCCTCAAATAGCGAAATTGCCTGATGAGGAAACTCGGCCTATTTTCTCTAGAGTTTCAGAGAATGAGAGGTGGGTCACAGTGAAAGTTAGAACATTCTCAAAACTTATGACAAGTTGGAAATTAACAGAATGCTTCCCTTGCTGGATATCCCACATTCATGGCAAATGATGACATGATCTGGGACAGGACAGTTAAGATACAATAAAGAGGAAATTCTTCACTTTGACGGAACTAACTAACACAGAGGCATGGAAACCTGCTGGCAGGACAAGGTTCGGGAGAATCCCCAGATAATCTACAAGTGTTTCAAGTGGAACAAAATATCGAGGGAACAGTTAGGACTCATTCGTGACTTGCCAAGATACACCCAAATCAACTTTCGTGGTAGGAGACAGTAGGTAGTGGTAGAAGACTGTTTGTGTGACAGGAGGTCAGTATCCAATGGTGTACCCCAGAGTTCAGTGTTGTGCCCCTTGTTATTTGTGATTTGGAGGTGCTGGTGTTGGACTGAGGTGGATAATGCTAAACATCACATAACACCAACTTACAGTCAACACGTTTATTCAGAGGCACGGGCATTCTGAGCGCTGCTTCTTCATCAAAATGCACAACCACCTGAGGAAGCAGCAACACTCCGAATGCTCGTGCCTCTGAATAAACATGTTAGACTATAAGCTGATGTTGTGTGATTTTTAATCTTATTACTTGTGGTATTCATAAATGGTGCAGCTGTGAATATGGACGAGGTGTGTGAGGGGTCATCAGTAAGTTTGTGTTTGATACAATGATTGTCCAAGTCGTTGGCAGTGAGGAGGAAATTCTTATGTTTCAGGAAGATACAGAGGAAATGGTCAGCTGGCTGGATCAATGGCAGATGGAACGGAATTCTGATAAATATGAGGTGATGCACTTTGGAAGAAGGAACCAGGAAGGGGAGTACTCAATGAATGGTAGCACACTAAGAACGTCAGAGTGTGCTTCTCCACACATCGCTGAATGTGACTGGACAAGTTAATGCACAATTTCAGAAAACATAGATTATGTTAACATAACCTTTATTCATCGAAGCATAGATTATAAGAGCTATGCAGAACTTCGGTGAGGCCAAGATGGAATACTGTGTGTAGTTCTGGGAACCACATTACAGGAAGGATGTGATTGCATTGGAGGGGGTGCAGAGGAGACTCACCAGGATGTTCCCTTGGATGGAGCATATCAGCTATGGAGAGAGGGTGGATAAGCTCCGGTTGTTTAGTTTGGAGGAGAGAAAGATGAGGGGGCCGTGATTCAGAGGGTAGGTTTACGAGGGACATGTTCACAGTGGATAGACAGCAGCTGTTCCTTTTAGTCAAAGAGCCACAATTTTAAAGTGAAGGGTTTGAGGTTTCGTGAGGATTTGAGGACTGTTTTTCACCCAGAGTGTGTTGGGCTTTGGAATGTGCTTCTTGAGACGGGAGTTATGATGGTAACCTCAAAACCATTAGAAAATACACGGTTGTGCACTCGAAATTCCATAAGACTGTCGGCTACAGGCCTTGTGTGGGAAAGTGGGACTAATGTAGACCGTGCTGTATTTCTGATGGTACAGAGTCTCTGCTTCTGGTTGTGAACAGTTAATCATTGAGTAGCTTAAGATAGGAATTGATGGTTTTCTGAAGGATACCTTATCAAAACTTATATGAGTGAACTTCTAATAACTTCTGAAAATATGTCAATGGCAAAAGTAAGAGAAAAATGAGCAACTTTCTTACAATTTGTTACCAAATAATTGAGGGCCGGGAAATAGCAGAACTAAGGAACAAATATTTCAGTTATGCCTTCACAGAAAAAAAAAAGCAAAAAAGAAAATGTCCTAGCAATACGAGGGAACGTTAGTCTGGTGAGAAAATGGGAATAGAATGAAATTAGCAACTAACAGTTTTAGAGGAAGTATTGGATTGAAAGTAATGAGCATAGACAAAGTGAACAGAGATTTATGAAATGGGAATCATATCTAACAAAGTGGCTTTTAGCAAAATTATGGAGAAGGCATCAATGCAATACGATTGAAATCTCAGAAAGATTTCTGATAAAGCCCCAAGCGTTTTGTGCAAATTCGAATCCTATAGGACTGGGGCTAATATATGTTCATGGTTTTAGAATGGGACAGCTGGCAGGAAACACTGAGTATGAATAAAACCATGATTTTTGAATGGAATGCTTGGAGGATATAACAAGGATTGGGTTTTGGGATCCAGTTAATCCCAATACACATCATATCTTTGGATGAGGATCTCAAATGCAATATTCCCAAGTCTGCTGACAGCACTAAATGATGTCAGCTTGTGAGTGGATGAGGAGCTCCAAGGTGACTGAGACAAATGGAGTGACAGGGCAAATACCTGCAGATAGAGAGCAATGGGAGAGATGTGATGCTGTGTACGTTGATGGGAACCATAGAATGGCAGCCTATCATTTGAAAAGAGATTGGTTGAAAAATGTTGCTCTATAAAGGAACGTAAGCGGCACTTTTGTTTATTATGTGCAGTCCTCCGAGTTCATGTAGGGCAGTGAGTTCTGAATCCAGAAGTCAATACTGGGAATGGCATTGGCACACCGACCAGTATACATGGACCCACAAGTGGGGAACTGTAACATCGTAAAGAATCTAGATCTCCCTGTACACCAGTCACTGAAAACTATACTGCGGGAGCAGGAAGCAGTTCGGAAGGTAAATGGTGTATTGACCTTCATTTCAGGGAGCTTTGAATACAGGGGTAAGGGGCATTTACTGCAGCTGTACAGGGCCTCAGTGGCACCCCATCTCGAAACCTGTGCAGCATTATGTGCAGTTTTGATATCCTTCCCTTACAAAGGACAAACCTGACATTGAGACAGTGCAGCGAAGGTTGACCAGACTGATTTCTGGGATGACAGGCTTGTTGTGGGAGCAGAGTTAGGGGCAAATGAGCCTGTATTCCATGGGCTTTAGGAAAATGAGTGGAGATCTCATTGAAATACATAAAACTCTGACAGGGCGAGACAAATTGGAAGCGGGGATGATAATTCCCCAGGCATGGGTGCACGAAACAAGGGACCACAGCAATATCGCATTTAATAAATTCGTGTTATCGGAGTACTGCCTGCATATTGAATGGAGGAGCAAAATTGATGGACCGAAGGGATTACAGCAGTTCCTATTTTATAAATCACAATCTTTAAACATATTCAGAGAAATGATCACTGTATGGGAAAAACTGAATTGAGAAGACATTCGGCCATGAATTAGCATGGGGAAAGCTCAATGTGTTGAATCACCTCCTTCTTTCCCGACGTTTCTGTGCAGTCTGTGGGAAAGCGCTGTAAAAGTTGTCATAAGCGCTCAGCTGATAGGAAGGAGGCCTCTGCAGGTTCAAGAGGACTGTGTTTCCCATTCCCTTTTCCGATACTGAGACTGGGGCCGGGTGTTGTGTCCGGTTATATCCTTTAAGACGTTGGAGCAGTTTGATACAATTGAGTATCTTTCTTGGCCGATTCAGAGACCATTGAAAAATTTATCAAATGTCTGTGTGTCTGGAGTCACTTTTAGGCCAGACCAGAAAAGCACGGAGATTCACTTCCTGGAAGTGGATTGGGGTCAAGGAGATCAATGTTTACAATCATCATTGGAAAAAAGATCACTATTACTGACACCAAATTTTAGGTCTCGATATTTTATTAACTTTAACTTCCACCAGCTGCCAGACCATTAGCCTTGTCTGGATTAGTAATCCAGTGACATTTCCACAACAGCACCATCCCCACATGGGGACCTATCAGAAACCACACTGAGCAGGTTATTTTTGTGCTGCTTTGCAGCTTTGTCAAAAAGAACTCTCACCAATTTGACTGTCGTGATGGCACTGAAGGGGTGGTACATGGTCATATTGTAGTTATTCCCCTCTTCGGGGATTGGACATAGTTGAGTAATTTTCCACATTGTCAGGGAGATGTCAGAGTTGGAGCTGGAATGAAACAGCTTCCTCAGGGACATGCCTTTTTTTGCAGCACAAGTCTTCAGTCCTATTGCAGGACTCGTGTCAGGGCTCATTGCCTTTGCCGTTTCTATTCTGTTCAGCTATTTCTTCATGTCAAGTGCAGCCAGTCGAATTGATTGAAAACTGGCATTTGTGATTCTGTGGTGTCATGATGAGGATGAGGTGTTCCATCGACTCAACAATATTTCATCTGTAATGCCATCTTCTGTGTTCAAAGTTAATGCGTTTCCCTTCGTTATTCTCCCTGACCATGATTAAGATGTCTGTAGTGTCATTGACGCCAGTCCTATGCAGTTTCAGAATCAAGGACCTTGTCACCATGCATTATTGTTCAGTCCCCAGTGTACGGCGCTTCAGGTTGGATGGGATGTTTTAGCATCTCTGACATACTTCTTCGGAAATTGTTCAAAAACAGAAATTGTTGAAGAAACTTCAGACGATGTTGCAGCATCTTCTGAAGTGAATGCAGAGTGAAACTTTCAGGTCCAGTGACTCTCTACAAAGCTCCTAGTTTCTCCAGCAATTTTTCTATTTTTATTTGCCGCATCCATAGTTATTTGTTCTGTTCCTGTTCATTTCTGGAGAAACTCAGCAGGTCGGTCTGCATCTGCAGAGACAGAGAAACAGAGTTAGCGTTTCAAGCCCCGTGTGGCACTTCTTCAGAACTGAAAAGGATCGGTAACTGGGATTTTTGATCCCTTGTCAGAGGTGGGGGATGGGTGACAGGGAAAAGAGGGTGTGGCAAAGAGAAGCGGGCTTTAAGCACTGGTGAACGAGAAAATGATATAAAATGGGTGTAAATTAAGACGTGGCTGGGGGAAAGGGATTATCTCTATTGAGTACAAGGTAAAGACGATACAATCACACAAGGTCATAGGGAGGCCAGGAGGGAGAATGTTGACTACGTGGCATTATACAGATCTGGCCTTAACTACGTTTTCACAGTCGAGATCATCACCACTTTTAGACAAAGGAATTCAGGTGTTTGACTTCTTATTGGCACTAGTAAATGTTTCTTGCTGTCTTGGTATTGTAATATGGAGAAAAATAATTAACAGTATGAAGTTTGGGCTGAGTATGGCTTTACTGTCATGTTTAATATAGGTTCAAATTTGCAGTGCATATCCTTAAATGCTTGTTCTTGAATTTAGTATCAGATGGAGTGTAGAAGGTTGAGGGGTGACATTATAGAAGATTATAAAATCATGAGAGGCATGGATAGGGTGAATAGCCAAGGCCTTTTCCACAGGATGGGGGAGGTCAAACATAGAGGGAAGTTTTAAGGTTAAAGAGGGAATATTTAAAAGGAACGAAGGAGCAACAATTTTACACAGAGGGTGGTTTGGGTATGGAATGAGCTGCCAGAGGAAGAGTGGTAGATACGTGTACAGCTACAACATTTGAAACTCATTTGGACAAACATATGAATGGGAAACATTTCGAGGCATATGGATCAAATGAAAGCAGGTGGGACGAGCTTAATTTGGAAAACTTGGCCAGCACGGACATTTAGAAAAGCTTCACGCAGAGTCAGTGTGGTTTTCTGAAAGTGAAATTATATTTTGCCCTGTAAAATCATGCAAAGTATTTCTGGAGATGCCTGAGAATGTAACACGCGGACTTGATAAAGGGTAGACACCAGGCTTTCCAGATATTTTCAACAAGGTATTAAAATAAAAGTTCTTACATAAGATGGAAGTTCGTAGGGTGACGGATAATGTAGTAACATGGGATGATGATTGGTTAACACATAGAAAACGGGGAGTCAGGATTAATGGATCTTCATGATCAAGGTATATCTCCTGGAGTACACAAATATCAGTCCAATGACATCAGTTATTCACAATCTATAGTGATAGCCTCATGGCGGGAGCTGAGTGCAATACACATCTGAGTATATGAATGACTCTGAGAATCAGAAGGCAGACTGTTATTTAATGAAGAGGACTTCCAGAAAAGGAGCAGTACAAAGGAATTGGAGTGTTCCTGTGTATGAAACATAAAGCCAGCATGCTGACGCAGCAAGTAACTAGGTTGGTTCATTAGACGGCTTCCTGGGCCGAAAGGAATGAGTTATTGAGAACGTTGTTGTGGTTCTGTTCGCCGAGCTGGAAGTTTTTGCTGCAAACGTTTCGTCCCCTGGCTAGGAGACATCATCAGTGCGGTTGGAGCCTCCTGTGAAGCGCTGCTTTGATGTTTCTTCCGGTATTTATAGTGGTTTGTTCTTGCCGCTTCCGGGTGTCAGTTTCAGCTGTCCGTTGTAGTGGTTTGTATATGGGGCCCAGGTCGATATGTCTGTTGATGGAGTTTGTGGATGAATGCCATGCTTCTAGGAATTCCCTGGCTGTTCTCTGTCTGGCTTGCCCTATGATAGCAGTGTTTTCCCAGTCGAATTCATGTTGCTGGTTGTCTGAGTGTATGGCTACTAGGGATAGCTGGTCGTGTCGTTTTGTTGCTAGCTGATGTTCATGGATGCGGATTGTTAGCTGTCTTCCTGTTTGTCCTATATAGTGTTTTGTGCATTCCTTCCATGGTATTTTGTAAACTACGTTAGTTTGGCTCGTGCTGGGTATTGGGTCCTTTGTTCTAGTAAATTGTCTGAGCGTGGATGTTGGCTTGTGTGCCGTTATGAGTCCTAAGGGTCGCAGTAGTCTGGCTGTCAGTTCTGAGACGCTCCTGATGTATGGTAGTGTAGCTAGTACTTTTGGTTGTGGCATGTCCTCGTTCCGTGGTCTATCTGTTAGGCATCTGGTGATAAAGTTGCGTGGGTATCCGTTTTTGGCGAATACCTTGTACAGGTGTTCCTCTTCCTCTTTTCGCAGTTCTGGTGTAGGGCAGTGTGTTGTGGCTCTTTTGAATGGTGTCCTGGGGCTCATAGCAGAGGCAGTTATCCAAAGGTTAGAACTTACAGCCCTACCACAAATCCAACCCAAACTCTGGATCAGATATGTCGATGATACCTTTGTAATCATCAATAACACAGAAATAGCAAAAACACACCGAATCATCAACGCCGCACTCACAGGAATCCGAATCACGAGAGAAGAGGAAAAGGATAGCCAACTCCCATTCCTAGACGTGTTAGTAGAGAGAACACCCAACGGAGAATTTACCACAAGGGTACACCGGAAACCAACACACAGAGACCAATTCCTAAACTATGAAAGTAACCACCCCAACATACACAAACGAAGCTGCATCAGGACACTATTCAAAAGAGCCACAACACTGAGACAAGCCAGGAAATGGGAATCCTGCGCTAACCGCCTAAGCGCAACATATGAACAACTCCGGTTCCTCCACGAATTCAGTTATTGAGAACCTCTAAGATCGTGAGGCGATTATTCATTGGGGTTTAAATGAATGAGGAGTGATACTGCTGAAAAATACAAGACACAGAAGGGGCTTGTGAAGGTCGATATTGACAGTTGTTTCCATTCCTGGGTGGAGTCTCAAACTCGAGGATATAGATACCAAATATGGAACATCGATTTCAATCTGAGACACAGAGTGATGCCTTCTCTCGGAAGGTAGTGAATGTCGGGAATTCCCTAACCCAGAGAGGTATGGTGGGATACACGGAGGCGGCAAGAAAGTGTAGTTGAGCCCTGGAGTAGATTAGCCATGTTCTTATTAAATGACAGGACTAGCTTGAGGGGTGGAATGACCTACTCCTGTTCCTATTTATTCATTTCGCATGTTTTGCTTTTGGAAGGTAACTGATTATTTTTCTGGAAGTTGTGTTGCACAATGCTGCATTCAGGGAGAACAGAGGATTTGTTTGAGTTAACCCTGGGTGATGTATGGGGGCTGTATTCCCAGAGTATCTGGGTCTGCAACATGACACATAATTGGAGCAGACGTTACAGAGAGGGGAAGCCTGGGAACAGGGATTGTGGATGGGGGTTCACTTCCTGACCCAGCCAGGGTTTTTCAAATACATTTCCCAAACTACACCAAACCATCAGAGTTGCCTGGATCTGCCACCATTTAGCAGGTCGGAAGGGCTCAATGGAACATCAGAACACAGGGCTGAGGCACACAAAAGGGCTATTCGGCCATTTGACACTCCTCCACCAGTAAATGAGGTCCCAGCTGCACCTTTCTCTCCTTGCACCATTATCCCTGATTCACCTGTCATGGAAAATCAGACGAAGTCAGCCTCAATATAATATAAAGATTCAGTCATCCCAAACTTCTGGGAAAGAGAATTCGCACTTGAATGAATTCCCACTTAGTGAATTTATCCTAATTCTTGCTATGACTGAGGATGGGCTTGTCACTGTTTCCTTTTGTTGTCCAACTCCTCTACTGCTCGCAGCAAATTTCAAATGCTACCACTTTGGTGATATGGCCGATGATAAAGGTCTCAGATGAATCAGGATTAGTGATAGGAACAAGTCAAGCAGATTTCTTTAGTCAGCCACAAGTAACTAATAGAACTAACCGATGTGGTGGTGAATCTGTGATTAGCACTGCTACCTCCCATCACCAAGGAGCTGGTTTCAATTCCCACCTCGGGCGACGCTGTGTGTGGAGTCCCTCAGACGAGACTGTGCAGCTTCGTGATGTCTGATCGAGACAGTTAGTGGTTCAGAACACTTCGGAGACATCGGAGGACATTTGTGAAAATGTTCGAAGGGTTTTGATCTGTAATAGGACTCTTTCCTTTCAGTTGAAAATTCATCATAAGGTCTATCGTACCTCAGATGATCTCATAAAATGCAAAGTGAGATTATCTTCAGCATGTTCGAAATGCAGAATGACTACAGGCACTCTTATTCATTGCTTGTGGTCCTGCTGCAGACTTCATCTATATTGGAGCACTGTGTCAGATGTGATAGAGTGGATCTAGGGGACTGTATTGGAGTTGGACCTGGTTTCGCTTTTCCTGGGCCAGTCCAGGGTACTTTACACAGATGCACATGGGAAAAAATATCCTTAATTTCTGGCTAGGAAAAGCATTCTGTTGTGCTGGATGTCTGAACACCTCCCCCCCTCCCCCCCGGGTATCTGTTGGGTCGTCGTAAGCTCTTCATGGAGAATATCCCTTTGGACTTTCTCACCAGAATGGTGCACCAAAAAACAGAGATATGGAAGATATGACAGAACGTTTTGGATTACCGTGATACAGGCTTATCTGTCACTCTCAGAAGGACTATTATATAGTCATGACGATATTATCTAATGAATTTTATATCCAAAGCGGAAGAAGAATGACCATAACAACGTATATCAGTTAATGCTCTTAAAGAACGAGAGCTATCATTTTGTTACGCTGAGCTGTATTATTTATTCATTATTTATTGTTTATTTTTGTTTTTCTTCTGTTCCATTTAGTGTTTTTAACTTGTTTTGTATGTACATGAATATAGATGTAATTTTGATCAATTATTTGAGCTGTGTTGTTATTGGTTTATTATAATAATAAAAATCCCCTTTTCAATAAAGATATTTTTATAAGTATTAAAATGCTAACATTGATAGAATAGAGTCCCAAAGAACTCTCATTAGAGAAACCACTCATGGTGGTTTATCCTGAGGGTCACCACACCTCGGGTGTTGGCGTGAGGTTGAGAGAGCGTCCCCTTCATGGTAATCTCTACCACTGTGAGGAACTGAACCTGTGCTGCTGGCATCCCCCTGCATCACAAACCAGCTGTCTAGCCAACTGAGTGGGAGACTGTGTAACTGTTACGGACAGAAACAGTCACAGGCAAAGGGCAAAAGAAACATCCATAACAAGGAAAGTGGTATAATTCAGGTAATGGTCAAGATAACAGCTGGAGGTAAAAACGTTCTCTGCTCGAAATTGTATGTTATAACAAGATGTGTTTAGAAGCTATCTTTGATTTAATATCATTAAGGTGAGAGAAGTGAAATTACTAAGTGTGATTGGATATCTATAACCATAAAATAAGTGTAGATTTTTGTTCGGTCTGTGTAAAGTATGTTGACCGTTGCATGAAAGTATATTGTTCATGGAATATACTCTGAGGAAAGTGCGTTCCATGGGAAATGCCCTCAAACAGGCACTTGAAGAAAACTGGGGTAAAAGTGCCTGAGTGCCGTCTGGACAGTGACAGGAACCCAGGGGGTTGAATGACTGAAAGTCCCTGTAACGTGGAGCTGAGAAAACCTTCAGAGGAGCCGGGACCTTATTAAATGCTAGAGGGCTGAATGGCCTCAACATGTTTTGAAACGTGCGTCTCTACTCTTTCTTCTTATGTGTTACACACTGGGGCACTGCCATTTTCCTGAAACTGGGCATTATTTGGAACAATAATCTGGAACATTCCATATTCGATATTCTACGGAATATACTCTAACTGTGTGGGGGGTATTGCAAAGGCGAGAGAGAGAGAGAGAGAGAGAGAGAGAAGCTGCTGTATGCCGCAGTGAAAGTGGTGGAGCATGAGCCTTGTTCGGTGGTCGGTGCTATGACAGATATACAGTGAGTGTGAGGGAGCAGAGAGAATACGGTGACGCTAATCCTGACAGAGCAGGGAAGGTTATTGATGCTTGTCCTGTATTGCTGGACATTTCTTCAGAACACAGATACTGCACTGAGCTGGGTGGTGAGGTCAGACCATGCTCGGGGCGTATGATGGTATGGCCCCCTCTGGGAAGTGAATGGTCCCCCTCTGTACTAGCCCATCCACTACGCACGCCATGCTCCGTCCACAAACTGTAGTGTAATTGCCCCTTATCTGCCATGCTTGGGGTAAACTGTACAGGGCAGCTCCAAACAGAGAAATCTCAGCTGTGTGCCCCTTGGCCTTTGAAAGATGGTACCAGTACCAGAGAACACGGAATATCTAGGGACATTCGGGCGACTGTGAGTACCACCAATCATGATGGATGGGAGAATCGGGCTGGTATTCACTGACAGATGGGTGGGATGGGTTGGATAGTTAATGAGGTGAGTTCGATAAGATATCACCAGGAAACTAGTTCAGCTTCGTACAGACAATCCCTCTCTGACACTCAATGAAAATGAAACTGAGACAAATTACTGTTTTATACAGCTCAATGAGGCGAAAACTCTGCTGTCCTCACTCCCAGTTACAAAGCTGCAGAACAAATGCTCATTCAGAACTCTCCATCACGTGAACTTAGAGCAATATCCCATCCATTCATAATTCCTCATAATGCTGACCGTGTTGCATGATACTATCGAAATGTCTTCATCTCAGCATTCTGAAACCTGTGAGCATGTCCTTCCATGACATTTTTTCTCAGTTTCTCCCTCTCTGTCTCTATCCTAAAACACTTGGTTTTACAGTCCATGCTGACCAAAATGTATATCCACACTCACCCTATTTCCTGCCCTTGCTCTGTATCCCTCTAATCATTTCCTATCTGTGTATTTGTTCAAATGCCTTTTCAATATTGATATTGTACCCACTTTAACAACTTCCACTGGCAGCTCAGTCCATATGCGTACCACACTCTGTGTAAAAACGTTGCCCCTCAGGTTCCTTTTTATATTTTTCCTCTCTAAACATTAACAAATGTCCTCTTGTCCTTGATTCCCTAACCTTGCAAAATAAATTTGAAATATTCACCCCTATGCATGGCTCTCATGATGTTATAAGAGTTACCCCCTCAGTTTCCTACTCTGTTCCAGAAGTATGTTCTAACTTGTCCAAATTCTCCCCATGACTCAGACCCTTTAGCCCAGGAAACATCTTTGTAAATTTCTTCTACATTCTTTCTAGTTCAATAATATCCTTCCTAGAGCAAGCTGAACAGAACTGAGCACAATACTTCAACTGCAGCCTTACCAACATCCCGTACAACTGCAATATAACGGCCCAACGTCTATTCTCAATGCCCTGATGAAGGTCAGTGTGCCAACAGCCTTCCTCACTGTCCTGTGTATCTTTGACTCAAATTTCAGAGAACCGTGAACCTGATTTCCAACGTCCTTTTGTTCCACTACACTCCTTAAGGCCCTCTCATTCATCATTGCACTCCTACCTGGTTTTGACTTTCCAAAATGCAAGATGGCACACTATCTGTATTAAACTCCATTTGCTATTTCTCAGCCCACTTTCCCAGCTGGTCAAGGTACTGCTGCAATTTCTGATAACGTTCCTCACTGTAAACGATACCTCCTATTTTCGTGTCAGCTGCAAACTTACTAACCTTGCGTTGTGCACTCTGTGATCTGATTGATACAGATAAAAACAACAATGGGCCCAGTACCGACCCCTGAGGCAGTCCACTGATTCACAGACCTCCAGTTCGACAGGCATACCTCCACGTTAGCTATTTGCTTCATAATGTCAAGCCAATTGTGTCGCCAATTTGCCAGTTCACCTTGTAGACCATATGATCTAACCTTCTAGAGCGGCTTACCATGTGGAATCTTATCAAAGGCCTTACTGAAATCCGTACAGACTATGTCCACCACCCTGCCCTCAACAACTTTCCTTGTCACTTCCTCAAATATCTCTGACAAAAATTGTAAGGCATGATCCGCCATGCACAAAGCCATGCTGACTGCTCCAAGTCAAACTCTCTCTTTACAAATACATGCATTCCTCATATCTCCGAATCTTCTCATGTGGTTTACCGAAAACAGATGTGAGGCTTACTGGCCTATATTTCCCAGGCTTTTCTTTGAAGCCCTTCTGAATAAGGGCACAACATTTGCCACTGCCCCGTCTTCCAGGACCTTCGCCCCTGAATTGTCATCTCTCGCCTCTTGCAGTGCTCTTGGATATATCTGGTCAGGACCAAGAGATTTATCTGACTTTGTGCATTCTAATATGTCCAACAGCACCTCTGCTATGATATAGACTGTACATAGATATCACAACTAACCTCCCAAAGGTCACAGATCTTCATGTCTTCCTTCATGACAAACACAGAGGGGGAATTGAGGACCTCACCCATCTCTTGAGGTTTTACACATGTGTGCCCATTTTGGATTTTAAGGCATCCTATTCTCTCTCTAGTTGTTCCTTTTCTTTACTTTATTGAATTTGGATTAACCCTAATCTTCTCAGCCAAAGCTATCTCATACTCCCTTTTCTCCTTCCTGATTTCCTTCTTCAGTAAATTCCTGTATTCCCTCGTACCTCCTTGATTCCAGCTGCTTGTACCTGAGCCACGTTTTCTTTTTGCTGGTCAGAGCCTCAATATCTCTTGTCATCCAGGGTTCTCTCTTCCAGCCTCACTTTCCCTTCACCCTCACAGGAACATATGAACCTTGAACTAGAGCTATCTCACTTTTGAAGCCCTCACGCTTGTCCGGGATCCTTTTACATGGAAACAAACTACTCCAATCGACTCCTGCAAGTCCCTGTTTAATTCCATCAAATTCTACAAAATAGAACTTGAATCTGTGGACCAATTTTTTTCCTCCCATAACTATTTAATTATTAATACAACGCTAGTCACTTTTCCCAAAATGCTCCCCCACTTTACATCCGTCAACTATCCTGCCCTATGTCCCAACAGTAGGTCGAGTTTTTCCCTTCCCGAGTAGGATCCTCTATATGCTGCTTGTGGAAACTTTCCTGAACACACTTAAGATATTACGTTCCATCGAAGTTCTTAAACATCTGGAAGTCCCAGTCTATGTTAGGAAAATTTAAATCACCTATTATAACAACCCTATTGCTCCTGCTACTCTCCCCAGTTTCCCTGCATATTTATTCCTCCAATTCCCATTGATGATTTGGAGGCTTATAGTGCATCACCATCCTCCACTTACTTCCTTGCACCATTCGCAAAACCTCATCAGATGTTATCTCAGTTATTATCTCAGTGATACTCGCCTTAATCAGAACTGCTAGTTTACTAGCGTTTCCATTTACATATCTCCCTTGCAATGATTTTCACATTCGCAGCATCCCTTGTCAAGGCACAATGGAGATATGGAGCTGCAAATGGATGGGAGTTGCACATCCTGTCACTGCCAGCATTGGCTACAACCTTTCCCACACTGGGAAGCGATCTAACACAGCGTTACCGAACAATGCAACAGCCTGGGTTTATATATGAATGAACCAGTGCGGACTGCACATCTCCCCATGCTGGACATTTAGCCCAGGATGATAAATCAAGCATTGGTGCGGGCTGCACAGAGTTCCACTCTGGACTGGATATACACAATGCTCCATTCTGAATTTATAATGGATGGGCTGGTTATGTGAGTTTGATTGCGAATGTGAGACAACTAAATATCTGGCAATATCTTCATTTTGTGTTTTCATTCTTGTGATTGGACTTTTCAAATCCTGACTCATCCTGTTAGATCCATCCTTCTGGATGAGTCATGGTGAGTATTGTTGCAGCATCTGGGTCTGCAACATGACCAACAATGGAGCAGAGGCTGCAGAGAGGGGTGTCTCCGTAAAATGGAATGAGAGAATCATAATCAGATCAGACGTGGTCTTAGTGAATGGTGGGGCAGGATTGAATGGACCACGAATGCAACTTGTTCATATATTTATGTTTGTTCCAAGCAAACTCCGCTTTTCTCCCAGTGTTCCATACTGGTGGGGATGAGTCACCTCTTCCTGTTCCTGTGTAACAGTATCCTGGGGGCTCAGTCTCTTACAGATTTCCCTATGGCCCAGTTTCAAACAGTTGAGTGACTCTCCCCTGTTCCTGTGTCCCAGTCTCGAACAGTTGAATAACAAACTCCTGTCCCTGTGTCCCAGTCTCAAGCAGTTGAATGACTATCTCTTGTTCCTGTGTCCCAGTATCGAGCAGTTGAGTGACTCCCTCCTGTTCCTACGTCCAAGTCTCGAGCAATTGAGTGACTGAATCCTGTTCCTGTGTCCCAGTCTCGAGCAGTTGAGTGACTCCCTCCTGTTCCTCGGTCCCAGTCTTGAGCAGTTGAGTGACTCCCTCCTGTTCCTGTGTCCCAGTCTCGAGCAGTTGAATGACTCCCTCCTGTTCCTGTGTCCAAGTCTCGAGCATTTGAGTGACTGCGTCCTGTCCCTGTGTCCCAGTCTCGAGTAGTTGAATGACTCCCTCCTGTTCCTGTGTCCCCATCTCGAGCAGTTGAGTGACTGCCTCCTGTTCCTGTGTCCCAGTCTCGAGCAGTTGAGTGACTGCATCCTGTTCCTGTGTCCCAGTCTCGAGTAGTTGAATGACTCCCTCCTGTTCCTGTGTCCCCATCTCGAGCAGTTGAGTGACTGCCTCCTGTTCCTGTGTCCCAGTCTCGAGCAGTTGAGTGACTGCATCCTGTTCCTGTGTCCCAGTCGCGAGCAGTTGAATGACTCCCTCCTGATCCCAAGTTTGAGAAAATTCATGTCCGCCTCCTGTTCTTGTGTAACAGGCTCCAATAGCTCTGTGCTAACCTGCTGCTCCTGTGGAATGGAGGTGAGGGCCGGAATGGCCTCTTCACGTGTTTTATGGCTTTTCTTGACTGAAAGCCTTTCTCCTGCATCTGTAAAATAACATCAAAATCTGAACAACTGGCAGAATTCAAAAGCTGAGAAGCCTCCTCCTGTTCCTGTGTTATACACTCAAGAGGCAATAGAGTCTCAGATATACAACATGGAAAGAGACCCTTCGGTCCGGCCGTCCATGCCGACCAAACATCCTAAGTAAATTTCGTCCCCTTTGCCAGCACTTGGCCCATCTCCCTGTAAATACTTCCCATGCATATACCCATCCAAATGCCTTTTAAATGGTGTAACTGTACCTGCCTCCACCACCTCTTTTGGCTGTTCAATCCATACAAACAGCAGCTCTGTGTGAAAATGTCCCTTTTTAAATCGTTCCCCTCTCACCTTAAACCTTTGTCTTCTAATTTTGAACTCGCCAATCCTGGGGAAAAGACATTGACTGCTTGCCTTATCTATGCACCTCATGATTTTATAAACCTCTTTAAGGTCACCCCTCAACCTCAACACTTGAAAATAGTCCCAGCCTATTCAAATTCTCCCTGTAACTCTAACCCTCCAACACCTGCAACATTCTTTTAAATCTCTTCTGCACCTTTTCAAGTTTGACAGCATCTTTCCGACAGCAGGTTGACCAGAATTAAAGGCAATATTACAAAAGGAGCCAAACCAATGTCCTGCACATATGCAACATGTCGTGAAAATGTTTAGACTCAAAGCACGTACCAATAAAGGGAAGAACACCGAATGCCTTCTTCACTGCGCTGCCTACCTGTGACGGCACGTTCAAGGAACGGAGAACCTGCATCACAAGGTGCCTCACAGGGCAGCGATCTGGGTTTAATTCCATCCTTGAATGACTGGCCGTGTGGAGTTGCACATTCTCCCCGTGTCTGCATGAGTATCCTCCGAATGGTATGTTTTCCTCCGACAGTATAATGATATACAGGCAAGTGTAGATTGGACATGCTAAATTGCGCACTGCACCCTGGAATGTGCAGGCGAGGTGGATTAGCCATGGGAAATGCAGGCTCAGAGGGATTGCGTAGGAGTTTGTCCAGTAGGATACTGTTTAGAGGGTCGGTGTGGTCTCGATGGGCCGAAAAGCCTGTTTCCTCACTGTAGGGTTTCGATAATTTCAATGGAGTTCTCTTTGATTGGCAGACTTTCAACATAACCCTACTCCATGTATTTCTCTTGCCAAAATGCAACACGTCATATTTATCTAAATTAAACTCCATCTGCCACCCCTCAACTCACCTAATAAATGTCCCATTATAGTCTGAGAGATCATTCTTGACTGTTGACTGCACCACCAAATTTGTAATTATCTACCAACTTACTTACCATGCTTCATATACTCAAATGCGAATGATTTGTATAAATGACAAAAGGCAGTGGACCCACTAAAGATCTTTGTGGCACATCACTGATCACAGGTCTCCAAGGTCATTGAACAAATGTCCACTGTTACGCCCTGTCTCCAATTGTAAAGAAAATGTTGGATCTAAATGGCGAGCTCTCCCTGGATCCCAGGCAGTCTGACCTTGCTAACCAATCTACCATGTAGAACATTTAGGTTTTCTTACTGAATTCCATAAAGGCAACATCCTCTGTCCTACCTTCATCAATCATCTTCATTACTTCCTCAAAAGATTATACTGAGTCAGTGAAACGTGATCTCCAAAGTACAAAGCCCTCTTCAGTCCTTATCTTTCCAAATGCATACATATCCTTTCCCTCAAAATCCACTCCAACAATTTAGTCACCATTGACATCAGGCTCACCAATCTATAGTTACCTGGTTTTTCCTTACTTTCTTAAATAATGGCACGATGTTACCTACCCTCCAGTCTTTTGACACCTCACTTGTGAAAAGCAATGATACAGATATATCAGCAAAATGCTGATAAATCTCTTTCCTAGCTTCCCACAAACATCTGCAATACAACTGATCAAGTCCCGGGGATTTGTTTACCTTTTTATGTTTTAAAATATCCAACATCTCCTTGTAATATAGATACTTTTCAAGATATCACTATATATGTCTTCACTCTCTCGTTCTTGTAACCTCCTCCACATTAAATACTGAGGAGAAATACTTGTTTCGTATCCCTCCCATCTCCTGTGGTTCCACACATAGGTAGCCTTACTGATCTTTAAGGAGTCCTATTCTCTCCCTTGTTAATCTTTTGCCATTAAAGGATTTGTAGAATTTCTTCAATGCCTCGGTATCCCTATTTCTGAAGCCATCTCATGTCCACATTTTTCTTGCCCGATTTCCCAGTTGACTGTACACTTACTGCCCTTATACACCTCTCGGGATTCACTTGATCTCAGCTCTGTTTACCTGACAGATGCCTCCTTCCTTACCTTGACCACAGCATCAATATATCTACCCATCCAGCACTCCCTGCACCCACCAGCTTTGCCCCTCTCACTAATAGAAACACATTGGCTCTGAACTCTCTGAAACCAAGTTTTAATGGCCTTGCATTTTCCAACCATCCTTTTACCAGTGAATAGGGTATTCCAATCGCCTAATACTTTCAAAATTGGATAGGTAAAAACAATGACTGCAGATGCTGGAAACCAGATTTTGGAGTAGAATGGTTTAAGGTTTAGGTTTGCTCGCTGAGCTGTAGGTTTGATATACAGATGTTTCATTACCTGGCTCGGTAACATCATCAGTGGCGACCTCTAAGAGAAGCGAAGCTGTTGTCTCCTGCTTTTTATATATATCTTTCTCCTGGATGGGGTTCGTGGGGTTTGTGGCGATGTCATTTCCTGTACGTTTTCTGAGGGGTTGATAAATTGCATCTAGATCTATGTGCTTGTTTATGGCGTTGTGGTTGGAGTGCCAGGCCTCTAGGAGTAGAGTGATGCTGGAAACTCACAGCAGTTCAGGTAGCATCCGAGGAGCAGTAAAATCGATGTTTCGGGCAAAAGCCCATCATCATGAATACAAGCAGAGAGCCTGACGGGTGGAGTGGTAAATGAAAGGAGGGTAGGTGTGGGGAGAAGGTAGCAAGAGTGCAATGGATGGATGGCGGTGGGATGGAGGTGTTAGGTCAGTGAGGAGGGAGGAGTGGATAGGTGGAAAAGAAGATAGGCAGTCAGGACAAGTCATGGGGACAGCGCTGAGCTGGAAGTTTGGAACTGGGGTGAGGTGGGGGAAGGGGAAATGAGGAAACTGGTAATGTCCACATTGATGCCCTGGGTTTGAAGTGTTCCGAGGCGGAAGATGAGATGTTTTTCCTACAGGCGTCTGGTGGTGAGGGAGCGGCGGTGAAGGATACCCAGGACATCCGTGTCCTCGGCAGAGTGGGAAGGGGAGTTGAAATGTTGGGCCACAGGGCGGTGTGATTGATTGGTGCAGATGTCCCAGAGATGTTCCCTAAAGCGCTCTGCTAGGAGGCGTCCAGTATCCCCAATGTAGAGGAGATTGCATCGAGAGCAGCGGATACAATAAATGATGTTGGTGGATGTGCAGGTAAAACTTTGATGTATGTGGAAGGCTTCATTATGGCCTTGGATGGAGGTGAGGGAGGAGGTGTGGGCGCAGATTTTGCAATTCCTGCGGTAGCAGGGGAAGATGCCAGGACAGAAGAGTAGGTTGTTGGGGGGACTTGGAGCAGACCAGGTAGTCACAGAAGGAACGGTCTTTGCAGAAGGTGGAAAGGGGTGGGGAGGAAAATATATCCCTGGTGGTGTGGTCCGTTTGGAGGTGGTGGATATGTCAGGTGGATGGTTCGGTTTATGCGAAGATTGGTAGGGTGGAGGTTAACACCAGGGGCGTTCTGTCCTTGTTATGGTTGGAGGGGTGGGTCTGAGGGCGGAGGTGCGGGATGTGGATGAGATGCATTGGAGAACATCTTTAACCACGTGGGAAGGGAAATTGCGGTCTCTAAAGGAGGGGGCCATCTGGTGTGTTCTGTGGTGGAACGGATCCTCCTGGGAGCAGAAACGGTGGAGGCAGAGGAATTGGGAATGTGGCATAACATTTTTGCAGGAGGAAGATTGGGAAGAAGTGTAATCCAGGTAGCTGTGAAAGTTTTTAACTAACACTTTCAAAATTGGCCTTGTTCAAAGTTAGAACTTTAATATTTACATCAGGTCTTTCCTATTCCAAAACTAATGTAAAACTAATATTTATGTGTAACAGACTTGAAAGTTACATAAACACTTCCTGCTCCTCCATAACAGGCTCGAGAGGCTGAAGGGACTCCTCGTGGCCCAGTGTAATAGACTGAAAAGGCTAAATGGCCTCCTCCTGTTCTTGTGTAACAGACCCGAGACATTAAAAGACACAGCAAGCCATAGATTACGAGCAGCCATAAAACCGTGTCTGATGGACTTCCATCCCTTTTCAGTTACAGAAACACAAACAGTACAATGTACTTCAGGTACCCTCTCAGTAACACCTCATACAGCTGCAGAGACACATCTCTTTGTTTTGAATGATTCTGTTTGCAAAATGTGCCAATATTCTAGATTTCCACATTTTCAAGTAACAACAGGCTAATATGGGCTGAATGGCCTTCTCTTATCCCACTGTAAGAGACCAATAGGGACAGAATTGCTTCGGCCTATTGCTGAGCAGCAGTCTCAATGCTCTGTCTCAAGGTTATGAAAGGATTTGACAACAGGGCATTACAACCAGGAGTAGCCTCACGCTGGTCAATAAGTATCATACTTTGGGTTAAGGTATCTAGAAACTTACCCACCCAACTTTTTTTTAATGCAACGGATCTGTTATTTTATATCTGCCTCCTTTCATAAACAGAGTGGAACACATATAGACCCCTGCAGTGTCCTGTTCATACTCTCATATACAAGTTTAAAAAAAAGATTTAATGATTTTTGGTCCATCCCTCATCCATTCCATTTCAACCCAGTAAATGTTCTTTTTTATAATGATATGAAAAGTGATGTGTGGAACTAGTGAATTGAGCCTGTTTGCTCAGTCATGATTTGCAGATGCTGGTGTTGGACTGCAGTGCATAAAGTTAAAAATCACACAGCACCAGGTTATAGTCCAACAGGTTTAATTGGAAGCACATTAGCTTTCGGAGCGCCGCTCCTTCATCAGGTGATAGTAGAGGACGCACTTCTAAGGCACAGAATTTATCGCAAAAATTTACAGTGTGATGTAACTGAAATTATACATTGAAAAATACCTTTATTGTCTGTTGAGTCTTTCATCTGTTTGAATATCATGATAGCTTCATTTCTTTAATGTGTAAATCACAAAATCTTTTTCTTATAAAGTTGCATTCTCAGGTTAGTTGTAACAATGAGAGTTAGCTAGACAATTTGTTGAAGGTGGTAGCCCCCTGTGTTCTCTTACTATAACATGATGTTTAGACTGATTCTAATCGAAATGTTAGATAAAAGAGTTTTACATGAATTCATGCAGTTTTTGAGCTCAGAGATTTGCATGAATTCATGTAGTTTTCGAGCAAAGTACAATGTAACTCTGCAAGTACAAATTCACCCCACAAAATATATGTGTCAATGTAGGTCTTTGTCTGTTTGTGTGTCTGGTATGGGAGTTGTGAGTGTGAGAGGGAGTGTATATATGTGCATAGTGATGTAGAATTTCTTACGTCTGTGAGGGGGTGCATGTTTGAATGTGGGAGTGAGTGCGTGTCTGGAGTGGGGGGGTTATGAATATCAATGAGAGAGAATTATATGTGTGTGCATGAGTGTAGAGTGGTCTAAGTCTCTGAGCGGATGCCTGTGAGAGTGTGTGTGAGTGTTTGTGTGCGTGTCTGTGTACATGTGTGTCCATATGTATGTGTGAGTATAGGAGTGCCTGTGTGTGTGTATGTTTGTGCATAATGCAATGGTGGTCTCATGTAATGTGCCATTAACCCAAGGTCCCGGTTGAGGCCCTCCTTATGAGTACTGAAATTAGTTATCTGCTTCTGCTCGGCCACTTTTCACTGCTGCCTGTTCTGAAGTCAGCCTTGAAGGATGGTCACCAGAAGGTCGGAGGTTGAATGTCCTGGACCACTGAAGTGTTCCCAAACTGGGAGGGACCCCTCCTGTCTGTTGATTGTTGTGCAGTGCCCATTCATCCGTTGTCGTCGCCTTTGCTCAGTTTCCCAGTGTTTGTTCAGTGACTGTGATTAATGCCAATCTCCATGGATTCTAATTATCCCAGTGGAAGGTTTCCATCTTTTAATGATAAATGTGCGCCGTTCAATGTGTTATTCCATTTCATGAGCGGGAGCATCACCGACAGCACTGACAGGGATCAGCAGATCCAGAGAGAGGGAGAGGGGAGATCAGAATCTGAGAACATTAGACTGGAATGTTCCAAACATGTATCAAAATCTGGGAACATTAGACTGGAATATTCCAACAATAGATAGGATTTTATCCTATTATGTTTGGTGCCTTTCTGCATATTATTGTTGGTCATTATCAAAACGGATCTATTACGCTCTTCTCTTTACTCAATATTTTTATTATCCTTTCCTGGCTATCGTTGGTGTTCCTGGTAAGTGTCTCTGTCCAGATTTTTTTTTCTACAAACCGGTTATGACTGTATTACTGTTCTTTCATATAGTCTACACTTCTTGTCACTATTATTTTCCTGTTGAAACTCTCAATCCAGATATTCACTCTACAGACCACTACTAACGACATCAATGAAGGTGTTCAATTACTGCCTCCCTCTCTGCTCTGGCAGTGTTGCTCATGGGTCTCTATGTTGACCTACTCAGTTTCAGCGGAGAACTACTATTTATTGTATCATTGCCTTTGTTATTTAAATATTAAAATCATGGAGGTCACTCTCTACTGTTCTGGTTACAAACTTCACTTCCATCCCATCCCTGGCCAATATCTGCGGCTGAAGTAGATAAGTCACAACTGTGGGTGATCCCTTTGACCATGAGCTGATTCTTGACAACATTCCCTGAGCATTTCTAACTTGAAATTATCACCACTCCAGAATATACCTCACTGGATTATTCCATCTGCTGTTTGAACCTTGAGATACGAAATACAGTCTGAATGAAGTTGATAATCTGCTGCTGACACTCCCGGCTTCACACCTGCCGAAGCAAATCTGATTCAAACTCACACCAAACTGCCATCCATCTGTCATTCATGCACGCTGATGTATATTGCTATTGTGTCTGGCAATGCCTTTATTTTGATATTCTCAAACACGTTACCTCATCTGTCCATGAAACTTCTCTCGTTCTCTCTGTTGATTAACTAAAAGTCTGCCAGCTGTTCTTATTTAAAATAGTTTCCTCCATGTGAGTTCCTTCTCAAACAACGAGTGTCACATTCAACAACGCCAATCGCGCACGCACTCTCTTTCAGTCTCTGATGAACGCACACACAGCAAATCTTCCCATTGTAGACATTGTAGTAATCTGTTGCGAGGATAGTTAGCATAATGTAGTAAAGTTTGCTGTACTCTCTATGCTGGGCAGATAGTGCAGTTTACTGAGCAACACACTAGTATGGTCTGCACAGCTCTCCATGCTAGGCTGTCATCTTGTCTCAGTTTATGTTGCTTGTGGTGTTCGTCAAGCAGATTCAGAATTTGATGTAGCAAACTATTTCAGCTGATCTGACAATGCCTTTATTCAATGTTCTCATTCTTGTAATTTTACTCTCGAAAATCTCACTTCTCCAGCTCGTCCCACTGCCCTGTCTTTTTCCCCATATTTCCACACCATCTTTTCAGTAAGTTAACTGTCTGTTTCTGTCTTTAATGTGAATCTTTCTGTCAGTCTGTATCTCTTCCCTGGCCTTTGTTTTTGAATTCCTAGTGTATCGAGTGCTGGCATTGTGAAGCTCAGAAACAGTGAAATGGTGTGTGTCAGGCTGATGTTCACTTCCCGGTATGTCCCATATGGTGGTCCATGGACAGGTGTGTTTCAGAAGTTATGAGGCACATCCTTGTAACTTGGTCAGTACCTGCATTTGTCCCTCTCAGATGATCTTACAATCGAAGAAGCCTTTTAAGTAAAGGACCAGGCATCTAAAGTGTGTGACAATGCTGTCCCTTTAAAAAATGATTATTTTCTCTTTTTTTAAAAAAATAAGAGATCTTAAAGGCCAAACTGCCTACTGAAAACGGCTCAAGTAAATAACTTACAGCGCTTTTAGGGTTTTTCATAAATGGTAGTTACAACGGCCTAGTAACTTATCCCCAGCTGCTACTCTCTCTGAAACCTGGCTTGATGCTGTTTCCTCTTGAATTGGAGAACTGTATTCAAGAACGTATGTCTGAATTTTGCCAAGGTGTGTGTTTTTGGGATGTTGGTATATTGGAACAGTTCATTTGTAGAAGAGACTGTATCCATTATTCGGTTAAGATTTCTAATAGTTAAATTATTCCAAATTCCTCTTCATTTTATATGGATTTTCATTAGAATGCTTTTAAGTATGTTGTGTTTTTCTTTATGGTGAATGGTTTGACTAATAGCATCATATCTGGAACTCCCACTTCACATCTCCCTTTAAAATAAGGAAATTCTGGCAACCAAGCTACCCTCTTCAAATAGTTTGAGGCAGTCTAGTTAGTCTAGAGCAAACTGGGGTCTCTTGTCTGGTTCTAAATCGATAATACCATATTGGGTTTAGAATTATAATCCCCACAGTGTGCAAACAGGCCATTCAACCCAACAAGTCCACACCGACACTCCAAGGAGTAACCTACACAGACCCAATCTTCTCCTCTATTATTACACATTTACCCCGACTAAGGCAACTAACACACACATCCGTGAAAGCTATGAACAATTTAGCATGGCCAATTCACCTGACATGCACAAGTTTGGGTTGTGGGAGGAAACCAGAGAATAAGCTCATTCAGACACTGAAGAGTATGCACTTGGAGACTATGGGGTTCAAAGTCCCGTATGGTGGTTGTCAGTGTCTTTTGATCCGGATGTTGAATTCAGTTGTTTTAAACAGTGTTTTGTGTATAAAGATTCTTTCAGTCACTCAGAGTTCTTTGGATGTGGACGGAGTGAAGTTGGGGGTTTTACAAAAGGTAATGAAGGCAACGTTGGAGGAATTGACAGACAAGCTGGAGTTGGGGTTGTGTTTGTCTGTGAGAAAATGAGAGATACTTACAGCTATAGCTCGGCACTAACATTTGGTGGAACCACCATCAGACTCTTTGGAAATGGCGAGAATTCAATTTCAAATGAGGCACTTTGAACATGAGAAGGAATTGAATCAGTTTGGATTATGATGAAAAGTAGAAATAAAAGAAAAGGGAATGAAGAAGAAAGAGAGCAAAGGACAGAAGAAAAGCAGAGAGTTCCAACTTAAAAAGTTAGCAATTAGAGAGGAAAGTTGACATAGAAGGAGGTGATGAAGGCAGACGGTCGGCGGGCTGAGGAGGGTAGAGAGGTTGAACAACCCTGTCGTAGCCAATGGCCTAATGGAGTTCTGTTTAAATACACCCAGGCATTATCTAAATGTGACAAGAAGGATGTGGAAGCCTTTTGAATTTCATTTGAGAAAGTGGCTGGACAAATGCAGTGACCAGTGACCATGTGGATTTAGTTGATCCAAAAAAAGCTGGTGTGTATTTGCATTCCTATTGGAAGAGATAACTGGCCAGTATGGGGTGGTGAAGAAAGCCATATGAAGTGCATATGAGCTTGTGCCAGAAGCCGACAGACAGCATTTCAGGAATCTAAAAACGGATCCCTGGTTAAACGCGCATTGAGTTTGAAAGGATCAAACAAAGTAATTGTGAAAGGTGGGTAAGGGTATTAAAACAGAGCAAACCTATGACACTGTTAGAGAGATTCTTATTTTGGAGAAGTTCAACAATTCACTTCCTGCTGTCGTGAGAACTCATGTGGAAGAGCAGAGAGTAACAATGGCAAGGTTAGAAGCTGAAATGGCGGATGATGATGATTGAGTTCAGAAATCAAAGTTTAGTTTCTGTCAGAGATTGAGGAGAACGCGTGAGGTGGTCTTAAAACATATACCTGTGAGAGTAAGGTTTACTGGCAAAGGCCAGGAGTAGCAGGTAAAAAGGTTAGAGCATTAAGAGGTACAGAAGGACGTAATTCTTTTATGCTGAGACATGAGGGGCTATGTCATTCTGAAGGACTATTGGAGAGATGAGATGTGCTCCATTATGTAACGTGTGGTTAGAGTATCCAGTGAAAACATCAACAAATTTATTCCACAATGGGGAAGGAGGCCTTGAGCTTATTGTTGGCGTTACAACATTTCAGGATTTAAATTGCGAAAAACATACATGAACCAAATCTTTTTCACAGATCGTGACCCCTTCAAGTTTTTGGAGAAGTTTAGGGAGAGAAATACCAGTCTGTTTTTATTGAGCTTATTATTGCTGCCATTCAATTTGAAATCATACAGGTGACCGGGCGAGAAAACTTAAGTTTTGATACGTTGTGGAGATTTGGATGAAGAAAGACAAAGGCATTCTGCGCCAGGAGTGAAATGACTGAAATCGAAACTAGTTGTGAACAATTGTACGCTCTGAGTCAATGTAATATATATATATATATATATATATATATATATACACACACATATGTTTTGCAAACTACTAACAGAGGAAGACTAGGAGGTCTAAAATGAATCCACCGTTGTATATTGATGGATTATTTTATTAAAGGTGGAGTCGTGAGGATACTAACACTGTAAAAAGGTTACTTTCTCTTGGGTTTTTTTAAAGAAAGGTTTTAAAGCCAGAGGTGTGGAACTGCTGTCTGAAATCAATTTGAGTAAATAACTGAGAAAGCCTTTAGGTTTCATTAAAACGGTGGTAACAATGGAAGGGCAGTGGCCAGCTCTCCCAGACCAGGGTTTCTCGTTTTTTTTATAAGCTGCAGCATTCTGAAGCTGCTGGAGATCCCAGAAGGGTTGGAAGTTTCAATACATGATCCCCAGCTGCTTTTCTCTTTGAGATCTCTGTTGATGTTGTTTCCTCCTGGATTGGAAAACTGCCGTGGGGATCTGTATTTGAATATAACTTTGTTTCAAGTGGTGTATACCAAGAAGGAACGGTATCTATTGTTGGTGTAAGTGTTCCAACATATAAGCTATTCCAAAGTGTTCTTTTCTTTGATTATATTTTAACTAAAGCATTTTAATAGATTATGTTTTGCTTAATGTCGAATGGTTTGACCAATCACAACCTATCTGGAACGCACACTTCCCATCTGTAATCAAAATAAAGAAACGTTAGTATCTAAACGGCCTTCTTAAAACATTTTGGGGGGATATGGACTGGTCCACAACGCTTGTAGCCGAGGGGTTTGTGATTGACTCCTGCAATTGAAAATTTAGTGCAGTGACTGGGGATGGTTTGCTGGACGATGTGCTGTGAGCTGCCTCAGACATTCAGGGAGACCTGAGGATTTGGTGACCCAACTCGGGATGGAGCATGGGGACTGTTACAGCATCTGGGTCTGTAACATGAACACCAAATGGAATAGAGGTTGCAGATAGGGGAAACTTGAAACCACACAGTGTGTGTGGGGAAAGAGATCTGCTGTATCCACCTCAGGTTTTCCATGAACAGCTTCCCAAACTTCACTTAACCCAGGAGCAGAGTGTGATGGACACTGGTTGAACAAGGAGCTGGTCACAGAGCGGTGTCACCTCCTTCACCACGACCTGCACCTCCACACCAGGGGGAGGATGGTGCTGCCAGTGGCTATTAGGCTCACAGTTTCATTCAGCTTCTCTGATCCAGAACTTTCCAGGCAGGACTAGTGACATATCCATCATTTCCCAGTATTTCAACATCAATGTCACCATTCGGTGATGGAGGATATGTATGGTGGATGAGGTATTACATTTTTTCTCCCATCTGCAGAGAACCCATGTCAATGCGGAGAGGTAGAGGAACTGAATGAGCTCTCTCTATTAATGTTACAGTGTACCCATGCACAGTATATCATGTTGGTGAATACCCACTGTCCTGGCAGCAGTCACGGCCTCCTCATTCAGAAGCAGTCAGCCATTCCCATCGTCATCGGGTCTCCACGTAGAAAGAAATGAATATATCTTGGATAAATTCTGTCCCCTTGATGCACATTTCAAAACACCATCCCCACCACCAATCAACCACATCAAAGTATACCATGTGTACGGAGAGCAATAGTGTCGCTAGCAATGTCTGGGAGCAGACGATCAGGGATGGAGCAAAATCTCCCATGTCTGAACGGATCTGAGTGAACCCCCCAGTACACAGTATCATTAAGTCCTGTAATCCCTGTCCATTTCAGTGACATACTGCCTTCCATTATTCCGGTAAATGAAATGACAGGTTATAACATTTTAAATTCCACCTGCCAAACAATTGTCTATTGCCTTTACCTCTCTGAATCTATTTGTAGACTCTCTACCCTCTCTTGATAATTTAATTTCTTGCTTACCACAGCGACATCAGCAAACTCAGCATCTGTATATCTGTTCCATCCTCCGGATCATTAATATAGATTGTAAATAGTTGAGAACCCAGCGCTGGTCACTGTGTGACCCTACTGGTTACGTTCTGTCTAACTGATTGAGACTGATTTATCCTGTGTCCCTGCTTCCTGTATGATACCCAGTATTCCCCCATTCCTGTCCAACACAGTCGAAGTGTTGAATAAGAACAAGGGGCATCTGTGAGGAATCCAACCCCTCGACGAGGCTGATGTTAACGTGGCCTCTGTTCCACTTTCCTGCCATCTCTCCATCCTAAAACTCTAGTCTCTTGTTGTAGCTTGCGCCACATGAAAAAAAAATGCACTCCACATCTGCACACTTTTAGCAATTTACGGACCTCAAGGAAATCTCCTTTCATTCTTATAAACTCAAGTGTATAGGCCTAAATTGCTCAATTTCTCTTCATAAGACAGACACTTCAAATATGGAATCAATCTAATGAAGCTCTTCTGAATTGCCTACAGTGGAAATACCTCATTCTGCAGGACACCCAAACTGTACTCCAGTTGCAGCCTCACTAATGCCTTGCATAGCTACACCAACACTCCCTACCTTTCTCCTCTATTCTTTTATAAATAAACAGTGAAATTATGCTTGCATTTCTCATTACTTGCAGTATCTGCAGGCAGGTTTTCTGTGATATGCAAGCAGACACCCAGATCCCTCTGCACCTAAGCACTTTGAACTTTCTCTCCATTTAGATAATAATTTGTCTTTGTATTGTACTGGCCAACTTGAATAGTCCCATATTTATTCATTTTAAGTTTCCTTGCCAAACGTTGGCCCATTCATCCAACTTATCCCTATAGTTTTAAATCACTTGCATCATCATTCCGAAGTAATTTCCTACCAATGTTAGTGTCATCTGAAAATGTAGCATCGCATTTTCTATCCCATCAACCGAGTGCAGTATCACCATCGATCGCAAATGGTTGAGGCATGAGTCCTGAAATCAATGTCACCCCACAAATTGCATTTGCCAAAAGAAAATGATACATTTATTCCATCTGACTCCATTTTGTTGGTTAACCAATCCTTCATCCAAGCTAATAAATTACTCCTAAACCCATGTTGTCCGATCTTACTACTTATTCTTTGGAGAAGCGACATATCTGATGCCTTCAAGAAGACCAGATATGTTCCATCTCCAGGATTCCCACGATCCACCTTGTTTGGGACATCTTCAAATAACTCAAGCAAACAATTCGGACACGGTTTAGCCTTCGTAAATCCATGTTGACTCTGAGGAATTGTGGTTTAACTTTGCAAATGTCCTGAAAAATGGACTCTAAAATTTGCCTTAAATTACAATAGTTTATTGTTACACTTTAGTCCCTAATGTATACCATTATTACAAGTTCTTCCCTTTACTCAGCCTTTACGTTTTCTTTGAATTCCTATTTAATGGGCAAACGTTTTTAAGAGATCTGCTCCAATTGCTGAGTAGAGCCATGTGTGGCTGGATGGATTCATCATCCTGCTGGTGTACAAACTCGATGGGCTGACATCTTTCTGGTATTCCCATGTTGCCATCTGGAAGGCCAGAATGCCCTCCAACTGTTGATGCTTTCGAAGATTGGGAGATTATGGAATCTTCCTGATGCTGATGGAGCTGATGGGTCTTATCATACTTCTCCATAACAGATGGAAATACTGAACGGTCTCCTCATGTATCCCGGAGATGGGACCGAGGGATTGATTGTTCTTCTCTTGTTCCCATACAACAGACATGTGTCTAAATTACCTCATCCTTTCTCATGAAAGAAGTCTCAGATAGTTTTTATCCTTATCCAATTCCCTTGCAATAGACTCGGTGGGTTTGAATGACCTCCTGTTATCCCAGTGTAACAATCTCCAGTCACTGTGTGGCATCTTCCAGTTCCTATGTTACAGACTTGAGGAGGCTGAATGGACTGATCCTGTTGCTGTTTAACTGGATACTGGTGCAGCATGGTCTACTGTTAAAGGCTCGAGGGGCTGATTGGCCTCCTTCTGTAAATGTATGTCAGGCTCCAGGGTCTGAATAGCCTCGTCCTGTTTTGGTGTGACAGGGTCGAAGACCTGAATATCCTCCTGTTGTTCCTGTGTAACAGGCTGGAGAACGGAACGGATTCCTCCATTATCTGTGTAATTCACCTCACTTGTTAACTCCTTCTGTCACCTAAGTTAAAATAAGATCTTCTTTAATTTTTGTAAACTCCAATGGCTACTGGGTCAACCTGATCATTCTTTCGTTATAAGCTAGCACCTTCATTGCAGGTTGAGGGAACCATCTCTGGGCTGCTTCGAATATAACAACACCCTTTCTTCATAGAAGATGCTAAAACTGTACACAATACTCCAGATGTGATCTTCCTGTACAGCAGCAGCAACACTTTCCCAGCCTGCTGTAAGTTTTCCACCCAGGTTAGAGCAGTCTCAGCTCTCTGGGGGAATACAGAGCGTTGTTGGAAGATCATTGTCCTTCTCTACTCCATCAGCATAACGGGTGATCTGGAGAAATTAAAGTTTGGGAAGATCGTAAATGATGTGGCGAGATGATCTCGAACATTAATCTCCCCAGAGCCCACATCGCTCAGATTCCGCAGAATCTAGTAAAGTGGAGCGCAAAAACAGAAAGGAGGAGCAAACATTGATGGGAGTTATATAGTAAAGTTAAACCAGCAACACAAATGCAGGACATGTTATAAAACAGGAAATGAGATATACACATTTGTGGGTACTGCAGTAATGATGTATGTTTAAATTATATCTAAACTGTGTTAACCCAATTCAATGCTAATGCTGGGAAAATGGATTTCATGACCTCGTGTGAGATGGTTTACATGAACATTATGTTGAGCACTGAGCTCGAGATCAGGTTATTCAGGAATTGGTGTTGAGAGATCAGAAGAGCTAATTGAAAATTTTGCTGGAAAGGACATTTTGGGAACAGTGACCACAATGTACTGGTTTTCTTTTATGCTGTTTGAGTACACGACAGTTTTTGTTTTATTTGAAGTAACTGTTATAAATCTGAGTCATGCAAGCCATCAAGGTGTGAGGAGAAACTCGGGACCTCAGATGCTGGAGATCAGAGGTGAAGAGTGTGGTGATGGAAAAGCACAGTCAGGCAGCATAAGAGCAGATAAATCGATGTTTCGGGCATAAGGCCTTCATCAGGAATGAAGCTTATGGGTCAAGGGGGCTGAGGGATAAATGAGAAGGGGGTGAGGCAGGGGAGAGGTTAGCAGGGATTGCGTTAGGTAGATGAAGGTGGCGTTGAAAGTGATAGGTGATGAAGGGAGACAGACCGCCTCATCTACTGCATCAATTGAACACATTGTGTTCTTCTTTACTTTGGCGAGGCAGAAGGTCAACTTGTGGAACATTTCAGAGAACATCTCTGGTACAGCCACATTGAACAATTCCATCGCCTTGTGGCTGAGTACTTTAACTCCCCTTCCCACTCTGCCAAGGACATGAGGGTCCTGGACCTGCTCCATCGCCAAACCCGAGCCACCAGAAGCCTGCAGGAAGAAAGCCTCCTCTTCTGCCTTGGGACCCTCCAAACAGAGGGGATCATAGTAGATTTCCCCATTTCCCCTAATCCCACCCTATCCCACTCCAACCTTCCAAGTCAGCACCGCCCTTTTGTACATTCCTATGCGTCCACCTTCCTTTCTATCAATCTGGTCCACCCTCCTCTCCGAGTATCACTTTCAACCCCACCTTCACTTACCTATTTGATGAAAGGAGGCAGCTTAGAAAAATGCCAAGTTGTAGTAATCCAGTGGATTCAGAGAAATATCGGACCCAGCACAGGATGACCAAGAAACTGAGAAGAAAATCGAAAAGAGAAAAAGCATGCAAACGAAAGAAAAACATAAAAAAACTGCTAAAAAGCATCTATCGAGGTATGAAAAAAAACAAGGTCAAATGTGGAACAGTTGGTGTGCGTTCAGGATAGTTTATTGCAGAGAACAGAGAAATCTCACGGAAAAGAAACAGTTTATTTGCGTCTATCTTCATTGGAAGAATGTCCAGAAATTCTTCCAGAAATACCAAGTGACCATGGGACTTGTGTAAGTAAAGTCAAAGATTATTCTTATCAATGTTGAGGTCATCTTTGAAAAGAAAGTTGGATTGAGTATTTATAAATCTGACAGACCAGATGTACTTCATACATTTATGAGGAAGCAGCAATAGACATGTTGATTGCATCGTGGATTTTTACTTTATCTTCGGACATTCTCGAAAGTCATTTAGCCAATCTGTATAAGGCAAATGTTACAAATATTATCCAACAGTTTTAGAAAGGATGAAGATGGAGAGGGGTGAACTACAGACCAGTTATCTTGTCATCCGCAGTCGGCTGTCTGTTGGACTCGATTACAAAGAACATGCGACTACACATGTAGAAGGTAATGACATCATTTGGGAGTGTGAGAATATACCGATGAAAGGAAAACCAGAAGTGGCAAACATTTTTTTTGGAATGGTTTGAAGATGATACTTGTGGACATATGCAATGAAGAACCAATGGATAACGTAGAGTTGAATATTCATGAGATTTTTAAAAAACTCACACAGTAAGCTCATAAGAAAAGTTAAAGCGAGAGGTATTAGGAAGAACATATGAAAATAGCAAAGAAAAAATTAGTTTTACATTCAGTTGATTGTAATTGGAATATAGAAGACGTCATGCACCAGTTGTATCGAGTGTTCATGAGAGTATTTTGTATTGTTCGGAGTCCCAATCTAATAAATAAGATATTGACTACAGAGGAACTGCAAAAGGTATTATTCAGATTCAACCCTAAAACGGCAAGATTTTCTGATGTGGAAACTCACCCTGTGATCTCGAGTTTCGAAACATGAGAGGTGGTTGCAGTGAAACTTAGAAACACAGGGGGAATGAATAACAGGGACATGGAGAAGTACAAGTAGGCGAGATCTGGGAGAATCCCAATATATTCTACATGGACAAGTAGAGCAGAATAATCAGCAAACAGTTAGTGTCCATTAGAAACCAAAGGGGCAACCTGTGTGTCAACTGGAGAACATTGATGGATTGTTACATGAGACCTTCACATCTATTTTACTTTAGAGACGGAGAAGACAAGTGCAGAATTCAAGGAGATGGATGGCGAAACTCTTGAACAGATTGAGGCTTTGTTCTGTATAAATTTGGACCTATCTCCATGTCTGAATGAGTTGTATCACAGGCAGCTGTTCGGGTGAATGGAGAAAAGACCGTGACTGAATATTTCAATTAGAATCTGACCATAGGAGAGGTGCCAGAGAACTGGAGAACGGCTAACACGATTCCACTTCACAGTTCGGGTGGAAGAGATAGACCAGGGAACTATAGACGAGGGAGTATTAGGTCACTGTTAAGGAAACTACGGGAGAAAATTGGGAAGGAGAAAATTGAACTCCAATCAGAGTCGCAAGGTCTGATCAGGGATAATCATCATGACTTCATCAGATGGAAGTGGCATCTAATGGATTTGGTTGAATTAGTTTGAAGAGGTCGATTGTTTAGCTTTGTAGGAAAGACTTTGACAAATTTCCAGCTGGGAAACTGAAAAATAATGTAAAATCTCACAATATAAATGATAACTTGACAAGTTACAACGAAAATTGTCTTAGTGGCAGGAGGCAGAGGGTAGTGATAGAAGGCTGTTTGTGTGACTGGAGACCAGTGTCCCCTGGTGTACCACAGGGACCAGTGATGTGTCCCTTATTGTTTGTGTTATTTATATGAATGTGAATGTGGAGGGGGCGAGGTGGAGAGTCGGGGAGGTGTGATAAGTAAGTGTATGTTTGACATAAAGATTGACCAGTTGGTTCGCCGTGAGCAGGAAGGCCTTAAGTTACAGGAAGATGCAGATGATATGGTCAGATGGGCAGATCAATAACAGATAGAATGTCACCTTGATAAATATGAGGTGATGCACATTGGGAGAAGGAACCATGCAGGGGAGGACTCAATGAATGACAGCACACTGGGAAGCTCAGATTGTGCTTCTCCACACATCCCTGAATGTGACTGGACAGGTTAATGTTTAAAAATGTGTTGCTGGAAAAGCTCAGCAGGTCAGGCAGCATCAAAGGAGCAGGAGAATCGATGTTTTGGGCAGATTCCTGAAGAAGGGCTTATGCTCGAAACGGCGATTCTCCTGCTCCTTTGATGCTGCCTGACCTGCTGCGCTTTTCCAGCAACACATTTTTTAAGCACTGATCTCCAGCATCTGCAGTCCTCACTTTCTCCTGGACAGGTTAATGGACTAGTTAAGAATTGGACCTTGAGTGTTGTGTTTCCTAATCAGGGCGTAGATTATAAGAGCTTTCAGGGCTTCGGTTCGACCAAAATGGAATACTGTATGTAGCTCCGGGAGCCAAATTCCAGGAAGGATGTGATTGCACTGGAGGGAGTGCAGAGGTGATTCACCAGGCTGTTCCCTGGGATGGAGCATATCAGCTATGGAGAGAGGCTGGATAAGCTCCGGTTGTTTACTTTGGAGCAGAGAAAGCTGAGGAGTCAGTGATTCAGAAAGATAAGATTATAAGCGACACGGACAGGGTGGATAGACAGCAGCTGTTCATTTTAGTCAGTGGGTCGAGAACAAAGGAGCACACTTTTACAGTGAAAAGTTTGAGGTTCAGAGATGATTTAAACATTTTTTCACCTCGAGGTGTGGGCTTCTGGGATTACATACTGAGAGGGGAATTATCATGAGTAACCTCATAATCGTTAAGAAGTACTTGGACAAGCACTTGGAAGTGTCATAACATTCCAGGCTATGGGACTGCTGTAGAAAGTGGGACTAATATAGATCGTGCTGCACTTCTGTTGGCACAGAGTCTTTGCTCCTGTGAGTGTACCATGTGGAAGGTCAATTATTGGAGCATTTTAAGGCAGGAATTGATGGGTTTCTGAAGGGTTATATTCATAAGGGTTATAATTGTGAACTGTAATAGCTTGTTAAATTATGTCAATGTGAGAAATATGAGAAAACTAGTGTAGTTTCCTTACAGTTTGGAACCAGAGAATGGAGAATGGGGAACAGGGAAATGGCAGAACTATGAAGCCACTACTTCAGTTCTGTCTTCACAAAACTTTCTAACAATATAAGGAAAACCAAGTCTGATGTGGGCAAATGATAGAGTACGTGGAACATAGAACATAGTAAGTAAATGATTTAGCAGAAATTATTGTGGCTGAAAGTAATAGTCATAGACAACACGAACATAGATTTATGAAATGGGAATTATGTTTGAGAAGCAGACTGGCTGACAAATGAAAGAGCAGTAATGGATGTAAAACATTTTGATTTTTAGGAAAATGTTGGTAAAGCTACAAGCCCAATTTTCAATATCAAATCTGAGTGGATTGGGGCTAATATATGGACATGTTTCGAGAATGGGACAGCTGGCAGTAAACAGTGAATAGAAATAAACAGACTCATCAAGCAACAGCCTGACATTGTATGTAAGGTATGATTCTGTGAGTGTGACTATGACCTAGACACCCCATCACCTACCCCGGATATGCCCTGTCTCATCAGCAGGATGGACACAGCAGAGGTGGCGGCACAGTGGGATGCAGTTAGAAGGGAATTGCTCTTGGAGTCCTCAACAGTGACTCCGTATCCCATGGCATTAGTTTGCATTTGGGAAAGGAAACCTCCTGCTGATTACCAAGTACCAGCATCTCTCAACTGATGTATCAGTACTCCTCCATTCTGACCAAGACTTGGAGGAAGCACTGAGGGTAGCATTCTGGGTGGGGTATTTACAGCATTATTGATCGAGAAGGCTGGGTCCTAAAGGATATAACTGCTAGAGTAGTTCTGGGGCAGGCAGTGAAGGAACCAACAAGAGGAAAATATACACTTGAGCACAGCCTTACTAATCTGCCAATTGCAGAAGTATCTGCCTCTGACAGTATCGTTAAGAGTGACACCTTCACATTGAAAATAACCTCCATCATTTTGGGTGGTACTATCACGGTGCTAAATAGGGCAGACTTCGAACAGATCTAACAGTTCAAGTCTGGGTGTCCATAAGGTGCTGTGGTTCATCTATAGGAGCAGAATTGTACAGCTACACAACCTCATGACCTGGCATATCCCCCTCACAACAATTACCATCAATCCAGAGGATCAAAATTGGTTCAATGGATGTGCAGGATGGCAGGAGCAGCACCAGGCAAACCTGAAAACGAGGTATCAGCCTGGTGAAGCCACCAGACAGGACTACTCTTGGACCAAACAGCATAAGCAGTAAGTGATCGACAGAGTTAAGTGATCCCACAAGCAACGGTTCAGATCTAAGCTCTGCAGTCCTTCCACATCTAGTCGAGAAACGTTGGAGACAATTAAACAATTCATTGGAGGAAGAGGTTTCACAAATAACGCCTTCCTCCATGATGGAAGAGCCTAGCACTTCAGTGTATAAGATAAGGCTGATGCACTCGTAACAACTTTCAGTCAGAAATGATGAGTGGATGATCCATTTCAGTCTCCTCCAGTGGTCCTCAGCAATTCAGTTACCAGTCATCAACCAATTCGATTCAGTCCACGCGATATCCAGAAACGGGTGGAGATACGGGATACTCTATGGGGTCCATACTCTGACAACATTCTGGCAGTAGTACTGGAAACTTGTGCTCCATAACTTGCCACTCCCCTAGCCAAACTGTTTCAATACAGTTACAACAATGGCTTTTCCTGATTATGTGGAGAATTACCCCAAGTATCTCCTGGATATAAAAACCAGAACAAATCCAATCCAGCTAATTACTACTCCATCAGTCTACACTCGATCATCAGTAAAGTGGTGGAAGTTCTCAGTGCTTTTAAGCAGCAACCTGCTCATCAATACCCTGTCAATGACGCCCAGTTTGGGCGTCACCAGGGCCACTCAGCTCCTGACCTCATTACCTTGATTCAAACATTGACAAAAGAAATGAATTCCAGAGGTAGGGTGAGAGTGATAGCCCTTTAAATCAAGGCTGCATTCGACCAAGTGTGGTATCAAGGTGCTTTAGCAACACTGGAATCAATGGGTATCAGAGGCAAACTCCCCGCTGCTTAGAGTCATACTTGACACGTAGGAAGGAAGATGGTCATGGTTGATGAAGGATAGTCAACTCAGCTCCATGTCTGTAGGAGTCCCTCGAGCAGTGAACAGAAACTTCTTCAGGGCTGCTTCATCAATGACCTTCCCTTCATGTTAAGTTTAGAAGTGGGGATGTTCGCCAATGATTGTACAATGTTCTGCAACATTTGTGGCTCCTCAGATACTGAAGCAGTCCATGTTCAAATGCTTAAAGATCTGGACAGTATCCAGACTGGCAAGTGGCAAGTAATATTCAGGCCTCACAAATGCCAGACAATGACCATCACCAATAAAATACAATCTAACCTGCCCCATGGCATTCAATGGTGGTACTATCACTGAATCCCCCAGTATCAAAGTCCTGGTGGGTAATCATTGCTCAGAAACTCACTGGTCTCCCCACATGAACGCTGTAACTATAAGAGCAAGTCCGAAGTTAGGAATGCTGCGGCGAGTAACTCACATCCTGACTTCCAAAATTCTGTCCATCATCTACAATGCATGTCAATACAATATAGGTCAGAATTGTGACAGAAGACTCCCAGTTTGCCTGGATGAGTGCAGCCCCAACAACACTCCAGAAGCTTTATACCATCCAGGACAAAGCAGCCAATTTGACTGTCCCTTCATTCACAATGCTCCACCATCAACGCACAGCAGCAGCAGTGTTTTACTATCCACATGCTGCAATGAAGTGATTCACCAAAGATCCTCAGAAACCATCTTCCCAACTCATGACCACTTCTATCTAGAAGGATAAGGGCTACAGATGTATGGAAATACCATCATCTTTAGGTTCCCCTCCAAGGCATTCACCATCCTGACTTGGAAATATATCACCACTCCTTCACAGTCGCTGGGTCAGAATCCTGGGATTCCCTCCCTAATGGCATTGGAGGTTAACCACAGCAGGTGGACTGCAGTGTTCAACAAGGCAGCTCACCACCACCTTCTCAAGGGACAGGCAATAAATGCTGGCCCAGCCAGTGACACCCAGATTGACGAAATACAGAGATAGAAATTAACAGAGGACGGTTGCTGAGGTATCACAGAGATCGGTGCTTGGGGTCCAGCTGTTCACAATGTCCATTCAACATTTGGTTGCTGGAATCAGATGCAATACATTCCAGCCTGCTGACAGCACGAATGGACATGGGATTGTGAGTGGGTGCGGAGGATGTAAAAAAGCACCAAGAAGACTAGGACAAATGGAGTGAATGGCTAAATACGTGACAGATGGAGAACAATGTGGATAGAGGTGACGGTGTGCCCTTTGGTGGAAATGATAAACTGGAATCCTGCAATTTGAAAAGGATTGGTTGAAACACGTTGATTTACAAAGGGACATATTCTCCTTTTTGTTGTTTCCTTCTGCATCAACCTCTGAGGTCCCTTCAGCGCAGTGAGCTCTGTAACCAGAAGTCAATACTGGGCATGGCATTGACACGCTGACCAGTGTACACAGACCCACCAAGTGGGGAGCAATAACACGGAAAAGGATCTGCATATCCTTGTACATATGTCGCTGAAAGCAATGTTGCAGAAAAAGAAAGCAGTAAAGAAGATAAATGGTATGTTGACCTTCATTTCAGGGGGATGTGAGTCCAGGAGAAAGGGTGTCTTACTGCAGTTGAATAGGCCTTTGGAGATATCCCATCTTGAGTATTGTGCAATATTGTGTGCAGGCTTGGTCTCCTTACCTAAGAAAGGACCAACCTGACATTGAGGGAGAGCCGTGAAGGATGACCAGACTGATATCTGGGATGACGGGCTTGTTGTAGGAGCAGAGTTTGGGGTGACTGAGCCTGTATTCCATGGGGTTGAGGAAAACGAGTGGAGATCTCAGTGAAATATACAAAACTCTGACAGGGTGAGACAGATTAAAAACAGGGATGATATTCCCCTGGCTGGGATGACTAAAACAAGGAACCACAGTATTAGGTAAGGCAGGTCAATCAGCAATGAGATGAGAATAAATGTCTGCACTCACTGACTGGTGAACATGGGGAATTAGCTTGCACCTGGAAACCAAGACACTGATTATAAATAAGGATTTAGAGACAGTAAAGGGATCGTGGGAGAGCAGGAGTACGGCGTGGAAATGAAGGGCCAACCATCATTACATGGAATTGGTTCGCAAACTCAATGGACCAAACGTACTACACATTTCCTATTTTATAACTTCCAAAGGTTACTCACATTAACGGATATGTATATCGTGTGGGGTAATTGCATTGAGGAGATTTTTTTTCCATGAACTAGAATGGGGGAGGCTCAATGCGTTGTATGACCTACTTCTTTCCCGCTGTTTCTGTGCAGTCAGTGGGAAAGCTCGGTAAATGTTGTCACAAGTTATCAGATGTTAAGAAGGAGGTCTCTGCAGTGTCGACAGGACTGTGTTCCCATTCCCTTTTCCGACACTGATGCTGAGGCCGGATGTTCTGTCCGGTTTCATCCTTTCTGTCCTCGGAGCGGTTTGATACAAGTGAGTGCCTTGATTGGCCGTTTCAGAGACCATTGAAATGTTTATCACATGTCAGGGTCTTTGGAGTCAGTTTTAGGCCAGCCCAGGGAATCATGGGAGATTCACTTCCTAAAACTACATTGGAGAAGGAAATTCTGTTTCCAATCGATAATGACTTCACGGTCACTGTTACTGACCCCTGATTTTAGATCTCGATATTTTATTAATTGTCTTTAACTTCCACCTGCTGCCAGAGGATTATCCTGGTCTGGATGAGTAATCCAGTGACATTTCCACAACAGCACCATCTCCACATGGGGACCTGTCAGAGACAACACTGAGCAGGGTATTTCTGTGTTGCTTGACAGCTCTGTCAAAAAGAACTCCCACCAATTTAACGGTCGTGATGGGACTGAGGGGGTGGTAAATGATCAGATTGTAATTATTCCTGTTTTAGAGAACGGGACTTAGCTGAGTAATTTTCCACATTGCCAGGGAGATGTCAGAGTTGTAGCTGGAATGAAAAAGCTCCCCCATGGACACGGCTTGTTGTGCAGCACAAGTCTTCAGTCCTATTGTAGGAATGCTGTCCTGGCCCATTGCCTGTGTCATATCTACTGTGTTCAGCTTGTTTCTTCATGTCACGTGCAGCGAATCACATTATTTGAAGACTGGCTTCTGTGATTTTGTGGGCATCATGGCGAGGGTGATGATTATCATCGACTCAACACTTCTGGTAGAAGTTGGTGCAGATAAAACGACCTTCTCGTTTAAACTGATGTGTCTGTCTGGTCCATTATTTAGGGTGGGGATGTTTGTGGAGCCCTCTCCTTCAGTTATTTGTTTAATCGTCCATCACCATATATAACTGAATGTGGCAGGACTGCAGGACTTCGTTCAGATCTGTTGGTCAAGTCTGGTAGCTTTAATGAGTTAGCATCAGGTTAAAGTTCATCTGATTCTGACTCTGACATGTTCACCCACACTCGTCACTGAGCCATAGATGGTATTGATGGTCATGACAGACTGAAGTGTTATCCTGGCAAAAAGTTACAGGTTGTGGTTGGATGCTGTTCTGCTTCTCCCGCTGCTGTGGTCTAAAATGAGAAAACCACATTCTCGAAAGAAGTAGATGAACATCCCCGAATATTTTGGCAATGCCTGTGTGCTGTGGCCCTTGATACAGTGCACGTACAACAGGGTAATATATTCAAATGCTGAGTCTGATGCCAGAATATTTATCTCCAATAATATGACTAACACTAGCTTTGCAAAGAACCCAGCAGACCAACATATTGAAATAAGTTGGGACACCAGAATCAAGCATTTGGAGCACACATCCTGGTAAGAATGAGAAATTAGAGTTGGGAATCCCAGAAAAAGAGGGTACATTGAGAGGATCAAATATTGTTTTAATATTTTATCAATTTTATACATCATTTGTGACTTATCTGCACACACACACATTGATTAAACAGTGTATATACAATCTTTTTTCAACCATTGTTGTCGTGTTACGAGGATATATGAACACCAAGTAGTCACCAAAAGACATGACGCTCTATCACTATGTTCCATACATACAGACAAAGAAGGGCACCACTTTGACTGGGACAAAGCACACACACATACTGAGACACGTAAGGACCTTCTTAGAGGAATGGTACTCTAACCAGAAGTCCATCAATAAACTCATCAATTTAGATTCTGTCGACATTCTCTTGTTAAAATAACCGGAAATGACATCACCCAATTTAAGAAACATAGTCATGGTGACGAAACTTCTGAAAACATACCTTCCAACTCAGTGAGCTAACTTGCATACATATAAATTGTTTTTTTTTGTTTATTAGTGGAATTTAGGAGTTCTCCGTCGCTCACGTTTTGACAGATTATGATGTGAGGTGAGCTTTTCTGGGTATCTGGCTTTAATTAACAGAGGGGTTTGACATTGATGTTATAACAGTTTGGGGCCTTGCCATATGGCATTTGGACAGACTTGAACAGATCTGTGATACAACAGGTCCCAGCAAATTCCAACTCATTGCAATTAGTGACTTTGAGCTTCAAATGAAACCATTGGGAAAATTCGTTTAATTTTGTTACTTGTGGTTGGTTAAATGAAAAGTGAGGGAAATGGCTTTTGACATTACTGCAGAGGTTCCCGAATTTTCCAAGGAAATTTAGAAAGACAGAAGGAGGACATTTTTTTAGAATTAGCCAATAGTTTGGAATTGGGTTTAACCTGGGAGAAAAGAGAACCTGAAAATGTAATGGAGTTGGTCAAGCACTTTGTTGTATCAGAGAAATAGGCAACTGCAGTAGAGTTATAAAAACTTAAATTGCAAATGTGGCAACTGGAGTTAGAAGATAAGTAAAGGGGCAGAAACAGAGAGAGGAAAAAAGAGAAAGAGAAGGGAAAGAAAGAGAGGGGAATTGAAATTCAGAAGTTGGGAATTAGGTAAGAAAGTTAAATTAACAGGATGGAGATGAAGGGAGAACGTAGGGATGTATTCAACTAGGTTAGTAACTTGCCATATTTCGGCGACAAAAATGCCAAAACCTTTTTTTATTTCATTTGAAAAAATGACACGGCAGATGACGTGTCCAGTGAACTTGTGGGTAATGCTAGTTCAGACTAATCTGGTGTGCACAGCTAGTGAGGTATGTGCAGCGCTGTCAGACGAGGGATCCAGACATTATCAAGATGTCAAATTGCCTATTTTGATTCGTTATGAATTGGTACTAGAAGCATATAGACAGAAATTCGGAAAAATAGAGACGAAACCAGGTCAGCCTTATATTGAGTTTGAAAGAATTAACCACAGTCATTTTGATAGGTGGGTTATGGCCTTAAAAATGGATAAGACCTGTGAGGCTTGAAGGAAGACTAATCAGCTGGAGAAGTTAAAAGACTCACTTCCAGAGATAGGAAAAATTCATGTGAATGAATAGAAAGTTCAAGAAGTGAGAAGTGCGGCAGAAATGGCAGGTAAATATGCATTGTGGCATGTGATGAAATTTAGCTTCTGGCAGTAATTTCATCCTGTGGGGAATAGAAATTGGGAGAAGAGAAGATCACACATCACAAAGTGAACAGTAGCTCATAATAGTTTACCACAGGTGAAGAAAGAAGCCCAAGGGGGTTGAAAGGTTGTGAAAGGCCTCAGGTGCTCTCACTGTAAGGGAGTGGAACACATAATATTACAGTGCCGATGGTTTAAGAAGGGCACGTGGAAAAAAGTTGTTTTCACTGCAGTAAGCTGGCACACACCGTGCTGGGCGTTAAAGGAAGACACTTTGGGGAAAGATGCGGTAGAAGAGACTAAGCCAGTGGCATTTGCGAAACTGGTAAAGGAAACCCCAAGTGCAGCCGAGGAGCTGCAGGAGATTGCACAGGCTAGGCAAGGGCTGGGTATGGAGGCAGTGCCTGATCTCTCTAAAGAATTCGCCTCTGTAGATAAAGTTTACTCAGAAAGAACAGAGGGAGGTTAAGAAATTATAATTTGTGAGATAAGGGATCTGCTCACTCTCTATTAGTTGGGAAGTGAGGCTCCGGAAAAGCACAACAGATCAGGCAGCGTCCAAACAGCAGGACAATCGCATATCAGGCAGAAACCCATCGTCCAGAACGAGGTGGGGGGACAAGGAAGATAAATACGAGAGTAGTAGCTGAGCTGGTGGGAGGGTCACTTGGAAGGCAATAAGAAGATGTAGGTAGGAGTCATAGTGATATGTCGGAGGGGAGGGTGTAGTTGATAGCTGGAAAGGAAGATGGCCTGTTAGGGCAGTTCAAGAGGGCAGTGCGAGGTTGACCGGTTGGATCTGGGAGAGTTTGGTGGAGGGGAGATTTGGAATTTGATGAAGTCAACGTTGATGCTGTACAGGTTGAGGGTTCCAGCTGTCCTACCACCGATAGGTGTCCTATCACTCCCCTCTCCGACGTATCACCATCACACCCCACCTACATCTACCAATCGCCTTTCAAGCTCCCTTTCACCCAGCTCCACCACCACCCACCCATTTATTTCTCAACCTCCTTCCCCCTCCCTTACGCCCCACTTTCCTAATGAAGGATTTATGCCTGAAACGTCAACGCTCCTGCCCCTCGGATGCTGCCGACATGATGGGCTTTTCCAGCCCCACACCTTTCAACTCTCATCTCTGGCATCTGCCGCCCTCACTTTCTCTCACCCTCTAATAGTACGAAATGAAAGTTTTTTTCACTCTTTCTGACATGTTAATCAAGAGCGTGATCATTTGTGAAATGGGGACAGAAGTTAAGCATTCCCTTGTGTAACATCAGGTTGGAGTGCCAAATCAAGTTTGGGGAAGTAACAGTGACAGTGAGTAACAGGGTATCTGTTCTAGGAATACAGTATGTTCTTGGGAACGATTTAGCAGGAGGCGATTTGGGAGAGGCACCCCTTGTGAAGCCAAAGGAAGATGAGGGAATTGGTGAGTTAAAAGAAAATTATCCAGGATTTTTTCCAGACTGTGAAATAACAAGATCCCACTGTCATAAGTTACAGCAGGAAGGGAAAACGAACGAAAAAGACAAATGAGTTGATGCTCAGTGAACTGACACTCTGTTTGATGTAACGGTGCAGGAAAAACCTGGACAGGCAGAGGTGTTCCGTCCTGAAAGGCTAATAGACGTACAACAGAGATATATACACACACATACACATGCACACACAGAGAAAATGAATCAGAATATATTGTTGAACGTTATTAACTTAAAGATAAAATCATAAAATTAAAATGCAGACCCCGATAGGTTACTTATTGACCAAGAATGATTAAGTTCCACACTGGCCTGATAATATTTTAATGTGTCTATGATAAACAAATTGTCGGAGATAGTTGTGGACAACGACAAATCTCTCGAATTTTTTGGAATATTTAAAGACCAGAATATGAGACTATTTCATTGGAGTCTTACCTTACCGACTTTAAACTTACAAAATGTACATACTGTGGCTCCTACAATGTGATAGCAGATGTGTTTTCGTGAATTTAAAGGAAAAAGTGTAGATAAGTTTTGACTTATTCCAGTATTGTATTGATGTGCAGAATTAATATGAATGATATAACTGAGATTAACACTTTTGTATAAAATTGGGATTAAGAATTAGAGGAAAAGAAATGTTGCCATCTTTTCATTCTGCTAGTTGATTTTATTTTCTGAAGCGGGGAGATGTTATGAAGACAAAAACATGTATGGACACTTTAAGACAGATCCGGTTTTGCTGAATAGAAATTAAAGCCACAGATGCCAGCTGAAGGTCACACTGTTCCACATGTCACCATTAGCTGAGAAATGGATTCCTGAGTTTTGGTTGCTGTTTTGACAGCCATTCAAATGTAACCAAAGAGTTTAAATAACGCTCAGGATACCAGATGCCAACAGAATTTGAATATTATTGTTTTGACGCCTGGACAGCAATCAAATTATGAGAATTATTGTATCATGGAGAGTATATAAACCAAGCATTTTGAACACTGGAGGGAGAGCTGCTGCCATCCAACAGTAGAGCAACTGCTGTCGAGCAGGAGTGCTAACTGACCCTCTCAAACACTCTCTCTCAAAGACACATGTCAAACCTACTTGCAATAAAAAAGACCCAGGGAGATGCAGCTGAAAGAGTGAAGACAACGGGGAAGATAGAGACTGTACGGTCTTGAGATTGTAATGTTTAATATGTGGGTTGTTGGAACAACATATTTTTACAGAGTTCGAGTAAGTAGCTAAGAAAAGAGGGACTTGTATTTGTGAATAGTTGTTGTTTAGTGTTCACTATTAAGGTTAAGAAACAAACTTGTTAATTTTTGTTTAAAAGGTCTGTGTCACTCATATTTTAACAGATTACGAGGTGAGGTGAGCTTTTCTGGGTGTTTGGTTTTAATTAACAGAGATGTTCGATTCCACCTTGTAAATGTCCATCCGCACTAACCCCATTTCCCTGCAGTTGGCCCATATCCTTCCAGTCCTTTCCTATCCAAATATTTATCCAAAAGCATTTGAAATGTTGTTAATTTACCCCCCTCAACTACACCTGCTGGCAGCTCATTCACGTACCAGCATCTGTGTAAAGAAGTGGCCCCTTAGGTTCCCTTTTATTCCTTTCCTTCTAACGTTAAACTGATCCTCTCTCATCCTTGATTCTCTACACCTTGGAAAAAGACTGAGAGCATTAACCCTATCCATACCCCTCGTGATTTTATACAGCTCTATAACAACTCCCCCAGTCTCCTGCACGCTAAAGAAAATGTCCTATCTTGTCCAACCTCTCCGTATAACTAAGATCATTGGGTCCTGGAAACATCCTTGTAAATTTCTTCTGCTCTCTTTCTGATTTAATAAAATCCTCCCTTAAACAAAGTGACAAAACCTGAACACAATACTCCAAGTGCGGCCTTACCAAAGTCCTGTATAACTGCAACATAAATTCCCATCTTCTATACTCAATATCCTGCCTGATGAAGGCGAGTGTGCCAAATGCCTTCTTCACTGCCCTGTCTACCTGTGACTCCACTCTCAAGGAACCGTGCACCTGAGCACCAAGGTCTCTCTGCCCCTTGCACCCCTTAATGCCCTCCCACTCACATAAAACTCCTACCTTGATTTGAATTTCCAAAATGCAAGTCCTCACACTTCTATATTAAATTCCATTTGTCGGCCCATTTCCCCAACTGATTAAGGTCCTGCTGCAATGTCTGATAATATTCCTCACTGATCGTGCTCCCACTTACTTTAGTGTCATCTGCAAACTTATTAATCATGCCTTGTACATTCTCAACCAAATCATAGAAAACAAACAGCAATGGACCCAGCCTCCGGTCTGACAAGTATCCTTCCATGAAACCCTCTGCTTCCTACCATCTAGCCAACTGTGGATCCAATTGGACAGTTCCCACACATTCTACGTGTTGTAACCTTCCTGAGCAGCCTGCCATTTGGAAACTTATCAAACCTCATCAAAGGACTCTAAGAAATTTGGGAAGCATGATCTCCCAAACACTAGCCTATGCTGACTGCTTCGAATCAAACCCTGTGTATGTAATGGGTGCAGTCATTGGCATGCTGTCCTTCGTTGCAAGATTATTCGAGTACATAAGTAAAGCCATCTTTCAGCTGTTGTAGTACCTTGCTGCTAGAGCATTTGGGGGAATTCTCTGCAGATTTGATGTCCTTTGTAAGGAATGGTTCCCGTACCACAGACACGGATGATGGTAACATGAGGGTAGAGTGAAGAAACTGAATGTTTAACCTGTAGTGTGAGAGACGAAAAAATGGTGATGCTGAAACATGAGGAGTGGCAGGGGTCTCTTATTTCCAAAATAGAAACTCCATACTTTACCCAGGAGTTATTGGTTTGATTTATTGTCACGTGTACCTCAGTACAGGGAAACACTTTATTTATGAGCAGTGGAGGCAGATCATAGTAAGCATGGCCAGACAGATAATAGGGTGGAAATAGACTTGGACAGAGTAAGGCATACAGGTTACACTGAACAGGATGTGCACTAGACAAGATAAACATGAACAAGATCAGCATTATTTGAACTTAGAGAGTCCACTCATCAGTCTAGCGTGACTTTCCTAATAGTTTATATTCCTAAATTAACTCTCCCCACGTTATTGTGCAGTCAGCGTGTGAACCCGTACTGAACGTCAGGTTACTCACAATCCCCAACAGCAGCCACAATACCTTCCATCTGAAACAGGTAGCCATTCCCACCAGCTTCCTCCCTACATAGAGAACACCAGGCTGGCGTCTCGGAAATGGAAGATGCCTTCTTGTGACTTCACACAAGACATATGGCTTACCTTCTCACTGCTAGAAAACCGCATTAAAGTCCCACGTATTTATCATGACAGACGGAGCTACGAGGAACAACGTGGAGCAGTCTGTCTGTGCAGCCTCTGCTCCACTTGGTCATCATGTTACAGCATCAATTAGGAGACAGCGAGGACTGTTGGTGCTGAAGGTCAGAGTAGACAGTGGTTTGCTGGAAAAGCACAGCAGGATAATCGATGTTTCGAGAATAAGCCGTTCATCAGGAATCAGCATCAATTACCTCATTCTGCCCCGTGTAAGTGCGTTGAGGTGGGAATGGCCTCCTACTGTTCCTGTATAAGTGACTCAAGGGACTGACTGGCTTCTTCCCCGTCCGATTGGACAGGGTCACGTGCCTGATTGGTTACCCCTGGTTCCTGTATGACAGCTCGATGTGCTGACTAGTGTGATGATGCTGTAGCTTTAAGAGGTTATTTTGTTCTGGTTTCTTTTACGAGAGAGATTGAATGACCGTTACCAAGCTGGCTAGTTAAGACCACTTGAGTAAATAACTAGTGAGGCCTTGGGTTTATTTTAATGCAGATGGAATGGGTGTGGTCAGCTCTCACAGATTAGGATTTCTGCGTTTTGGTTTCTCAGTAACATCAGAAATTATTGGCGTCTCCACCAAGTTGCAAGTTTTAGCGAATGTCTCCTGGCAGCTATTCTCTATGAATTTTCTCTTGGTGCTGTTTTTAAATCCTAAATTGCAGAAATATTTGTGTCATTCAGTGTCTGAATATTCCTTTTTTCGAAGGGCTGTGTTCATGTGATTTTCCAGTATTGGAAAGTTCATTAGTATTAGTTCCTAGATCTATTATTCTGTTGACTTGTCCAATATAATTACGTTATTCTAAATTCCTCTTTTTTGGTTATTTCTTTTAATCTATCGTGTTTAAGTAAATGGTGTTATGCTTCACACCGAGTTGTTTGACCAGTCACATTGCATCTGGAACAGACACTTTACATTTTCTTTAATATAAGAAAACATTAGAGTCTAGACTAAAGCCTTCAAATATTGTCGAAGGTTTCTGGTGTGGCCCATCACATTAGAATCCTTCTCTTCCTGAGTAGTAGGCTGGAGGCACTGAATGGGCTGTCCCTGTTCTTCTCCAATAGTATCAATGGGCTGAATGACTTCCTCATATTCCTGTGAAACCAGTGTGAGGTGCGGAATGATCTCTTATTTTACTGTGGCAATATGCAGTGTCAGACAGTCATTTATATGAATGTCACGGACTCTTTAAAAGCACAAGCCTCAATGGAGTCCATGTCTTGCTGCACATGGACACAGTCCAGTTCAGGAGCTGACGGGGGCGTCAAATTGTTCTGAACATTGTGGAAGCCTCAGTGACCATCCCCACTTTGGATCTTATGGTGGGGAGGGTGGGGGCGGGGAGACATTGATGAAGCAGCTGAAGGTGTTTGTGAAGAGGAAGCTACCCTGAGGATCTCCCACAGAGGTGACCCAGGACTGAGATGATGAACACCTTCCTTTGTGCCATGTTTGACTCCAAACACTGGAGAGTTTTCTCTGATTCTCATTATGTCCAGTTTTGTTAAGCTCCTTGATGTCAACAGAAGCCTTGATATCTGGGCCAGTCATTTTTACCTGACCCCTTGTGTCAACCTCTTTTGTTCATATCAATAGGCAATGGTATAGGAGCAGCAAGGGTTTTCTTCAAAAAGGTGGCATTGAATGTCAGGATTTCTCTTCTCAAGGGTGTTTGGGGAGCTAGATGACTGAACGTATTTGAAGTATTTGTAGATGGATATTGACCTGTCAGAGAGTTGAGGGCGATGAAGAATTGGGTATGAAAGAGGATTTGAGACCAAGAGCAGATCAGTCATGATCTTAGTGAAGGGCAAGGCAGGTTTGAGGAGTGAATGGCCTGCCCCTGTGTCTGATGTTCTCACATTCTGTTATTAGAAAGTTAGTGGGTGTTATTTTCATGAATGTTCTGTTTTTGAATGGTGCTGTCAGGGAGACAAGAGGATTTTGTGAGCCATCTCTGGTTGAGGTATGGGGGCTGTATTCATAATGAATTTGGGTCTACAACATGACCCACAAATGGAGCATAAGTTGCAGAGAGGGGAAGATCTGTACGGAGAGATGGAGGGCTTCTTTCTTACCCAGGCTGGGTTTTACAATCACATTTCTCAAATCACCTCAAAGCATGTGGGACGGTCTTGAAGGGCCGAATGATCTCCTCTGTTTCTGTGCACCAGGTTATAAAAGTAAGTCGTCTCTAAATGCTCCTGCCTAACAGGTTTAATGGGCTGAATTGAACACAGGAACATGGGATTGAGGGACAGGAGTGAATCATTAGATACACTGAACCTTCTCCACCAGGCACAGAAGATTGTGGTTGATCAGGTTGGGGTCTCAGCCCCACTTTCCTGTCTGTGTCCCATTATCCATGACTCAGTTCTCTGTCAAATATTTCACGAATGCAACTTTCACTCAATATGAACATAGGGGCATGTTTGACTCCAAAAATTGGAGATTATGAACATGGGGGAATGATAAACTTCCAGTGAAGAGGATTCTGATTTGAAAGGTACTTTCAGAATTTTTCGTCATCCCTCTTATAAAATCAGTCATGCAGAGTAGAAACAGACCCCTTAATTCAATCTGTTCACACCGATTAGATACAAAATCTGATCCAGTCCCATTTGCCAGCATTTGGCCAATATCCCTCCTCTTTCAGATTTTTTAAAAATGTGCGATTGTAACCGCCTTCACCACTTCCTCTGACAACACTTTATATACACACAACACTCTCTGTGTGAAACATTTAACTTCAGATCCCTTCTAAATCATTCGCCCTCTCCCCTTCAACCTATGCTCTCCTGTTCTGATCTTCCCTACCCTGGGGAGCAGAACATGAATGTTCAGAGTATCCATGCCCCTGATGATTTTATAAACCTCTATAATGTCATCCTTCAGCCTCTGACACTCCAGGTGGAAACACCTCAAACTAATCAACCTCTCCCTCAGGCTCAAACCTCCAGTCCTGGGACATCCGTGTAAATATTTTCTGCAGAAAACCGAGTTGTATGCAGTATTCTTAAAGTGGCCTCACCAACATCCTGAACAGATACAACATGCCACCACAACACCTATACTCAATGCTCTGACTGATTAAGGAAAATTTGTAAAATGTGTTCTGTACCGCACTGTCTGCATTCAACTCCAGTTTCGAGGAACAATATACCTGCAGCCCGATGTCCGTTTGTTTCACAACACTCACCAGGCCCTTACCAATAAGTGTACAATTTCTGCTCACAAGCCTCCAGGCTCTTCCTTCAAGACAATTGTGAGGAGCTTCTTCTGTATCCCATGTGACCGAACCTTATTAATCTGTCTACCAACCAGAATGTTATGAACACCTTGCTGAGGTCCATATAGACAATGTCTCCCAAACTGCCTTCACCAATCTTCTTTGTCACCTCTTCATAAAACTCAATTAAATTAATGAGACATGATTTCCCATGCAGAAAGCCACGTTGACGACCCCGATCAGCCCTTACCTTCCCAAATGTATGTAAATGCTATCCCTCAGAATCCCCTCCAACAACTCACCCAACACTGACATCAGGCTCACCGGTCCCATTTCTCGTCCCACTCCTCCACTGCTCACAACAAATTCTAAATGTAATCAGATTGGTGATGTGGCCAATGATATCAGTCTCAGACTGGGTCAGGGTCAGTTTTAGGAACAAGTCCGGCTAGTTGATTTAATCTGCTCAAATAGCACGTTTATGATCCAGAACAATGTTACTCCAACTATGATGGAATGCTGAATGGCAAACTGTTTGGGTATTGCAAATAAAGAATCGATATTTCCCGTTCCAAAAACACTGACACACACACACACACACACACACACACACAAAATAAACAAAATCTTTGCAATTTCATGTTGAAAGAACCTTGTCCAAATATCAGTGTAGCTAATGACAAAAGGAAAAATTGAGAGAATGTCCAAAATGTTATTCTGCTTCTGAAGATATTGTACTCACACAGCTGCTAGCAATGGGATTTTATCCTGGGAGAGTTGGATGTGGCTGAATTCCCTTTGCATTAGACTGTCAGGAGGTTCCAGGTTAGCACAGTGGCTCACTAGTTCGCTCTGTTGCCTCACAGCATCAGGGATATGAGTTCAATTCCAGCCTCGGGTGACTATCTCCGTGGAGTTTGCATCTTCTCCACTTGTCTGCGTGAGCTTCTGATGGGTGCTCCCGTTTCCCCCCAAAGCTGTATACTTCAAGTGGATTGGTCAAATCAAGTAGAAATAGCGATTTCTAGTTTAGGTGTACTGGTCAGTGGTAACTATAAAGGCATGGGAAGGTTACTCTTTGGAAGGTTGGTATGGACTTGTTGGGCCGAAGGACTTGTTTCCACACTGCAGGGATTCTATAAAAATAAGAATGGTAACAATAACAGTAGAGTTTTGTTTTAGCTCGTACACGTTACTGTGATGAGGATAATGAAGGAGAGAGAGTGCAATAGGCTGTTTCTTCTCGGGCAGATGACATTTTCTCCCTCTCTGAGTTGAATCACACAATAATGTCATTCTCTCCCAAACTGGACCATGTGAGGTCTCCTTGTACATTGTCCAAACTATGTCACCATCACATTCCCTGTTCCATGTTGGTGCATCATTGCTGCTGTCATACACAGAGCCATACCCTGAGCAGAAAATGGTCTCGGTCGATTTGAAGATATGTTTATATACCCTTGCGTCATTAAAAATAAAACGTTTAATGTATTCAGAATACGTAGAACATAGAACAGTACAGCACAGAACAGGTCCTTCAGCCCACCATGTTGTGCCGACCATTGATCCTCATAGATGCACCCTTAAATTTCTGTGACCATATGCATATCCAGCAGTCTCTTAAATATCCCCAATGACCTCGCTTCCACAACTGCTGCTGGCAACGCATTCCATGCTCTCACAACTCTCTGTGTAAAGAACCCGCCTCTGACATCCCCTCTATACTTTCCTCCAACAAGCTTTAAACTATGACCCCTCGTGTTAGCCATTTCTGCCCTGGGAAATAGTCTCTGGCTCTCAACTCCATCTATGTCTCTCATAATCTTGAATACCTCAATTAGGTCCCCGCTCCTCCTCTTTTTCTCCAATGAAAAAAGTCCGAGCTCAGTCAACCTCTCCTCATAAGATAAGCCCTCCAGTCCAGGCAGCATCCTGGTAAACCTCCTCTGCACCCTCTCCAAAGCATCCACATCTTCCCTATAATAGGGTGACCAGAACTGGACACAGTATTCCAAGTGAGTTCGAACCAAAGTTTTATGGAGCTGCAACAAGATCTCACGACTCTTAAACTGAATCCCCCGTTAATGAAACCAAAACACCATATGCTTTCTTAAAACCCTAGCCACTTGGGTGGCCATTTTAAGGGATGTATGGACCTGCACACCAAGATCTCTCTATTCCTTCACACTGCCAAGAATCGCATCCTTAATCCTGTACTCAGCTTTCAAATTCGACCTTCCAAAATGCATCACCTCACATTTATTCAGGTTGAACTCCATCTGCCACCTCTCAGCCCATCTCCATATCCTGTCGGTAGGTCTGTCAGCATCCAGATGCCTTTTACATGATGGAGTTGTACCAGCCTCCAACACTTCCTCGGGCAGCTCATTCCATACACACACCACCCTCTGTGTGAAAAGGTGCCCCTTAGGCCTCTTCAAAACCTTTCCCCTCTCACTTTCCACCAATGTCCTCTAGTTTTGGATTCCCCTAATCCGGAGAAAAACCTTGACTACAAACATGGCCGCTCTGATTTTATAAACCTTTCCTGCTGCGAAATGTGACTTCAATCAACACGAATGGCTGTACTTTCAATAATCCCGGGCCGAAATGCTGAAATTCAACACCGACAACTGTTCTTTCTCCATCAAGTCACAATTCTAAAACCAGTTTAATCAGTGTGTTCAGATATATCAGGAGACACTTCTGTGGGATTTACACCCAGACCTTTGTGCTCGGAGGTAAGGACACCAGCATCACTCGGCAATACCCATAAAGTGGTAACATTATTCTCCTGTGTGTTTGTCCATCAGCCTGTTATGACATGCTGTGACATACCTCTGCAACAGACAGGACATGAATCCACATGAATCCTCACCTTCTGGTCCAGAGCTAGGAACACTACCAAACAATTTCAGGAATTTGAATCAAACCCAGGGCCTTGACTCAGAGGCAGGGACACTACCCACTACACTACTATATCCAGATTTTGGGACACATTTTAAGGGGCAGCGTTCAGCTCGGTGTGGATTTATTATAATCAGGTTACCATCACTGAACTACACAAAACATTTTGTTTGTTAAACAAGTGCAAGATCGAAATTAACTATGAACATCTTTAATTGCTATTATTTGTAGTCTGCAATATTAGGGATAGAAATCCTGCAGACACACTCTGCCCAATGAAAGGTCTCAAATAGATATTTATTACTGAACACCAGACACGGAGAAAGACCATAATTTCTGGTCCCAAAACACCGATCAGTAGAACCCAACTCTCACGTGTGTCTGCCCTCTGCCTAAAACCATGAAATGATACCAGGCCGCTGATAACTGTCCAGCCTCTTCTCCCCACTGACTGCGTCTGCAATCCGTCCCTCCTCCCCCTAACCACACAAGGCAAACCAAGCTCAGGGTCTTTGTGAAAATCAAGGCCGGAGTGTGCAGGCCTCCTGGAGAGGGAGGGGCATTTTAAAATTAAACAGGGAGGGAGAGGTGGTAATATCACTCACTGGCCGAGGCGTGGCTGATGGATTTTAGTTTGGATTAATGTGAGGTATTGGATTTGGTAAATCAACAAGAGGAGGACTTCTACAATTAAACATAGGGCCTCTGGCAGTGTTGTAGAACAGAGACCAAGGCCGTCAGGTATAATTCTTTAAAATGTGCATCTCACATACATAATGTGATTTAGAAGGTGTTTAGCACACTTTCCTAATTGGTCAGACCTTTGAGTATCAGAATTGGGACGTCATGTGGAGGTTGTACAGGACATTGGTGAGACCTCTTCTGGAATGCTGTGTCCAGTCTGGACATCCTGCCCGCTCCTTCCATAGGCACACCACCCTCTGGGTGAAAAAGCTGCCCGTAGGTCACTTGTAATTTTTCCCCTCATACCTTACAACTATGTCCTCTAGTTTTGGTCTCCACTACCCTTATAAAATACATTGACTATTCACTTTGATATTACTGACCTTGATATTATTAAGTGGGTTCAGAAGAGATTAACCTGGATGTTGCTGGAAATGGAGGGACTGAGCTATAAGGAGAGGCTGGATAGGCTGGGACTTTTTCACTGGAGAGTATGAGATGGACGGGTAACTTTTCAGAGGTTTATTAAATAATGAGGAGTACAGATAAGCTGAAGGGCTGATGTCTTTTCCCTAGAATTGGGGATTCAAAACTGAGGGATATTTTAAGGTGCGAGGAAAGAAGATTTACAAAAGTCAGGAGAGGTAATTATTTTAGACAGAAGCTGGCTTGCGTGTGGAATGAACTTGCAGAGCAAGTGGTGAAAACAGGGACAGTTACAACTTTTCAAGGACATTTAGATCAGTACATGGATAAGACATCAGTTTGGATGGTGCTGTGAGCAGCTGACCTCTCCCTCCCCCTCTCTGAATGAATCCCTGTTGGTTTCCACCCTCTGCCAATGCCTTTGCAGTGGCGTCGGGAGGCCAGCAGAGGGTGGCATTGCATCACTTTAAGCACCACAGACACAGCCAGACCTGCCCCACACAGAGACACACAGATACACACACAGCAATTGTTAGGACACCGCATAGATCCCTTCTGGTAACTTAAACTAAACATAATTAAATGCTCAGTTCGCCTCATAAACTGTTAAATATGAGTGACAGAGAACTCCCAAATTCCACAGTTTGAATAAAAACAACAATGTATTTTTTAACACTGAACATGAACTGAAAGACCCTTTATCTCTTAACTGCTTATTACACGACTCCAGCTCTACAGCGATATACTGTTTCTGGCTCTGCCATCCTCTCATATCACAGGTACTTGTAAGCTCTCAGTTCAGAACAGCATTCAATCTCTCTTAAAGGTACAGTTCACACTTTCAACTTCATCCCATGATACCCTGACGAATATAGATAAGTGGAACCTATCCCGATTTTTCTTGCTCTGTGGTTTGTGAATATTTCATCTACTCTGTCTAGTATATGTCAGGATTTTTGTTGCTCCATTGATAGTATTCGACTCTGTCCATGGGAATATATCAGTATTTCACTTGCTCACACTCCTGTGTGTGGGGCAGGATTTCAGTTGTTTCATGGGGACTGTGACACTATGACAATCACAATGTAAATGGTACCAAACCTGGTAGAATTGTAAAGTCTATGAAGAACAGTGTGGAACTCTAACAGGACAGTGACACGCTGGTAGACGGGGATCAATGCAGAGCAATGTGAGGTGATGCGCTTTGGTATGAAAGATAAAGAAAGACAGTTTAAAACATGCTGTGCCGTTATAAAGGGGCTGTAGGAACAGAGAGCGCTGCGTGTATATGAGCACAGATTGTTGAAGATTTCAGGACAAGTGGGGAGTAAAAAATGAGGTCTGCAGATGCTGGAGATCACAGCTGCAAATGTGTTGCTGGTCAAAGCACAGCAGGTTAGGCAGCATCTCAGGAATAGAGAATTCGACGTTTCGAGCATAAGCCCTTCATCAGGAATAAGAGAGAGAGAGCCAAGCAGGCTGAGATAAAAGGTAGGGAGGAGGGACTAGGGGGAGGGGCGATGGAGGTGGGATAGGTGGAAGGAGGTCAAGGTGAGGGTGATAGGCCGGAGTGGGGTGGGGGCGGAGAGGTCAGGAAGAGGGTTGCAGGTTAGGAGGGCGGTGCTGAGTTGAGGGAACCGACTGAGACAAGGTGGGGGGAGGGGAAATGAGGAAGCTGGAGAAATCTGAATTCATACCTTGTGGTTGGAGGGTTCCCAGGCGGAAGATGAGGCGCTCCTACTCCAGCCGTCGTGTAGTTGTGTTCTGCCAGTGGAGGAGTCCAAGGACCTGCATGTCCTCGGTGGAGTGGGAGGGGGAGTTAAAGTGTTGAGCCACGGGGTGATTGGGTTGGTTGGTTCGGGCGGCCCAGAGGTGTTCTCTGAAGCGTTCCGCAAGTAAGCGGCCTGTCTCACCAATATAGAGGAGGCCACATCGGGTGCAGCGGATGCAATAGATGATGTGTGTGGAGGTACAGGTGAACTTGTGGCGGATATGGAAGGATCCCTTGGGGCCTTGGAGGGAAGTGAGTGTGGAGGTGTGGGTGCAAGTTTTACATTTCCTGCGGTTGCAGGGGAAGGTGCCGGGGGTGGAGGTTGGGTTGGTGGGGGGTGTGGATCTGACAAGGGAGTCACGAAGGGAGTGGTCCTTGCGGAACGCTGATAGGGGAGGGGAGGGAAATATATCCTTGGTGGTGGGGCCCGTTTGGAGGTGGCGGAAATGGCGGCGGATGATACGTTGTATGCGCAGGTTGGTGGGGTGGTAGGTGAGAACCAGTGGGGTTCTGTCTTGGTGGCGGTTGGAGGGGCGGGGCTCAAGGGCGGAGGAGCGGGAAGTGGAGGAGATGCGGTGGAGGGCATCGTCGATCACGTCTGGGGGGAATCTGCGGTCCTTGAAGAAGGAGGCCATCTGGGCTGTGCGGTGTTGGAATTGGTCCTCCTGGGAGCAGATGCGGCGGAGACGAAGGAATTGGGAATATGGGATGGCGTTTTTACAGGGGGCAGTAACTATCACAGATTAGGTTCAGTATCTGAGCTGTTTACAGGGGGAGGTGGAGGAGGGAGTCTCCGTGCTCCCTTCCTGGGAGGTGGTGGTGATGATGTGATGTGAGTCCACCCTCCTGCCCCCTGAGACCATGGGAATCCCATTTGTACCAGCTCGACACAGAAGGGAGATGGCATCAGGGCCACGTCCTCCAAGTTGTGCCGGGGGTAAACAGAGATGCCAGTGGGTTTAAAGTGAGAATTTTCCTTCACTGAACATTGCTCCTTACTCGGTCGGTGGGACGTGGATGTTTCAGAATCTCCACACTTGGTGACCCGATCCTCTCCGGCTCGTACCAGGGTCCTCCCCACATGGCGGGGGAGGTGGGTGAGGGAACGGATATCGGACACTCCACCACCCGGCCTGGACCTTTCTGTCCTATTTCAGGCTGTTTCTACTGGAATGGGAAGAAGGGAGGGAGAGAGTGAGGGTGGGAGTGGGTGGCCCTGCTGTCAGTGCAGGTGGAGGTGGGGGACATGGGGAGAGGTTCGGATGGAGTCATTCCACAGTGTTGTATCCATGAAGTGTTATTAGTGTGAGGAGCAAAGTGGAAGGTGGGAGTGAGAGAGAGAGAAAGAGAAAGAGGGAGAGAGAGGGAGAGAGCGAATGGAAGAGAGGGGGGAAGAGAGAGAGTGCGGTGGTGGGGTGGGGGGGGGTGGGTGGGCAGAAGGTGCAATAACAGATACACAGTGAGTGTGAAGGAGCAGAGAGAATACGGTGACCCTTATCCTGACAGAGCGGGGAAGGTTACTGATGCTTGTCCTGTATTGCTGGACAATTCTTCAGACCGCAGATACTGCACTGAGCTGGGTGGTGAGCTCAGACCATGTTCAGTGGGTCTGGTGGTGTGGCTCCTTCTGGGAAGAGAATGACGCCCTCTGTACTAGCCCATCCACCAGGACCGCCGTGCCCCTGTCAACAAACCGTGGTGTAATTGCCCCTTACCTGTCATGCTTGGGGAAAACTGTGCAGGGCAGCTTCAAGCTGAGAAAGCTCAACCGTGGGCCCATTGGCCTTTTAAAGATGGCACCAGTGCCAGAGATCACAGAATATCCAGGTGTATCCAGCTGATGATGAGTCCCTCCAGCCATGATGGGTGGGAGAATCAAGCTGGCATTGAATGACAGAGACACCATGGGCTGGGGTGGGTAGTTAATGAGGTGAGTTGAATACGATAGCATCAGGAAACTAGCTCAGCCTCGTGCGGATGATCCCTCTGTCACACTCAATGCACTGAGAGAAATTATTGTCAGGATAAGTATTGGACTCTGTTGAAGACAGTCCCATTTACAAAGCTATAGAACAAATGTTCATCCAAAACTCTCTATCATCTGACCACACACCAATATCCCTTTTTCCCACCATTCCTGGGAAGACTGCCTCATGTTACAGGATACTATCGAAGTGTCTATATTTCAGCATTCTGAAAACTGGGAACACATCCTTCCATGACACTGTCTCTCAGTCTCCCCCTCTCTGTCTATACCCCAAAACCCTCCCATGTGGTGATATTTCAACTGATTCCCCCGCCATCTCTCTCTGGCAGTGATGTTCACACCCACAGCACCCCCTTGCCATGGCACAATGGAGAGATGGAGCTGGAAATAGGTGGGAGCTGTACGTCCTGTCACTTCCAGAATGGGCTGCAAGTTTCCCCACACTGGGCAGGGATCTAATACAGTGTTACTGAGCAATGCGCTGGGGCAGTGGATAAAGCTCTATATACTGGGAGGGTAACTGCGCCTGGGTTACAGATCAATGCACTGGGGTAGGGTACACAGTCCTACATGGTGGGAGGGTAACTGCGCCTGGGTTACAGATCAATGCACTGGGGTAGGGTACACAGCCCTACATGCTGGGAGGGTAACTGCTCCTGGTCTACAGATCAATGCACTGGGGTGGGGAACAGAGACCTACATGCTGCGGGGTAACTGCTCCTGGGTTACAGGTCAATGCACTGGGATGGTGTACACAGTCCTACATGCTGGGAGGGTAATTGCTCCTGGTTTACAGATTAATTCACGGTTTGTCACTGCAAAGGTCGCTGTGCTGGTCAGACTGTCTGGTTCAGATTTATAGATAATACAATGATGTGGTTAGTATAGCTCCCCGTGCTGGATGGATCTGTAGCCTGTGCACAGTATATCATGATGGAGGAGTGGGTCGGGGAGAAAGGAGATGGACAGGTCAAGGGGTTACCTGATATTCTATAACTGACATTCACCGGAACGTTCCGTCCCTGACATTCTATAACTGACATGCTCCAGAACGTTCTGTTCCTGAATTCTATAATTGACATTCCCCAGAACGTTCTGTCCCCGACATTCCATAACTGTCATTCCACGGAACGTTCTGTCCCTGACATTCTATAACTGACATTACCCGGAATGTTCTCTCCCCGACATTCTTTCACTGACATTCCCCGGAACGTTCTGTCCTCAACATTCTATAACTGACATTCCCCGGAACGTTCTGTCACCGACATTCTATAACTGACATTCCGCGGAACGTTCTGTCCCTGACATTCCATAACTGACATTCCCCAGAACGTTCTGTCCCTGACATTCGATAACTGACATTCCCCGGAACGTTCTGTCCCTGACGTTGTTTGTTTGTGAACGGCCGCACGTCAGTGAATTGAATAAATGATAAGATCCCGAGGGAAGAGATCCCGTTCCAGGGAGACGGAGACACTGTTCTGAAGGCCCCTCAGGCAGTTAATGGAGTGAATACGTTTTCCCTGCGTTTACATTTCTCCACGACATAGGGTCGACCACAATTTAGACCAAAATACAGAAATTCCCAAACTCTATTTGTCTTCAGGAAACTGGGAGAGAATCCTTCAGTACAGCAACATTTCCACCGTTCATATTAGGAACTGGGAAGGAGTGACCTGTGTCTGTTCTCGAGTGATCGAGTATGTGGAAATGTTCTAGAAACCATCTGTCCTTATGAATGTGTCTCTGTGTGTTAGGGGAGGGAGGGTTTCTTGTGGTTTATGTCACATTTTTGTCAGAAATTCCGATCTTCCCATTTGTTATTCCAGCTCCAATTATTTTAATAAATCCCTGAATACAGGGACACATTTGAAAATCTCACTGGGTCCCCGATCAAACGGGTCCCTTTGCCTCCAGGCTGATGGATAATGGGTTTGTTTTCCTTCCTCACAGTTAACGTAGTGACCATCTACGTCCTGCTTTATAAAGATTGTGGATTGTCTCCATGTGTCAGACGTTACCTGGGGGCCATGGCAGCGGCGGATCTCCTGGTCATTATCATCGACCTGATCCTGAGAAACATTCCCATTGTTTATCAGGAACAGTTTTATTTCCTGAAGGACTCTGTCCCCTTGTGTAATATCCACGCCGTCCTGCTTTATGCAGCCACCGACTGCTCTGTCTGGTTCACCGTCACTTTCACCTTTGATCGGTTTGTGGCCATTTGTTGCCAGAAGCTGAAAAGTAAATATTGCAGTGAGAAAACGGCGGCTGTGGTTCTGGGAGCAGTGGCTGTGCTGAGCTGTTTAAAGAACATTTTCTGGTATTTTATGCTCACGACTCGTTATTACCTGGGGAACGACCCCTGGTTTTGTGGTTTCACAGTAGCTGTTCTATCCTCCAGGGTCTGGGTCACAATCGAGTTCCTCCACCACATTCTAACCCCGGGTGTCCCATTTCTCCTGATTCTGCTGCTCAATGTTCTCACCGTCAGACACATTTTCGTGACCAGCAGAGCCCGCAGGAGACTCCGCGCTCACACCAATGGGGACGCTCAGTCTGACACTGAAATGAGAAACCGAAAAAAATCCATCATTTTACTGGTTGTGATTTCGGCCAATTTCATCCTGTTATGGTCAATGTTCATGCTGTTTTCTATATGGAACCGGATGTATTACTTAATGGATTCCCCTGTGTATCTCGATGACTTTGTCCAGGAATTAGGCTTCATGCTGCAGCTCCTCAGTTGCTGCACAAACACGGCGATTTATGCCGTGACCCAGACTAAGTTCAGGCAGCAGCTGAAGAATGTGCTGAAATATCCCTTCACCCAAATCGATCCATCAATCAAATTCCCTCATTAATCAATCCATCCGGGATTTTCCCATTTCAGTTCAGTGTTTCAGCGATGGAGCAGCCAGTCGCTATGGTAACAGACTGAGGGCTCACTGGTTTGTCCATCCTTCTCCCACAGAGGAGTTACAGGGAAACATTTCAGTGCTTCTCAGAACTCAGGGGCCAGTGAGAAAAGGCACCATCCCACTGACTGTATCCATCACTTCCATTTGTAACCAATAAAAATGCTGATTAAAGCGTGCCGAGCAGTAGAGTGACCGATGTTGTTGTGTGTCTTTGTGTTGGAGAAGCTGAGTTGGAGAGAGACAGACTCAGCCTCTAGTCCTGGTTCTCAGTGAAGTGGAGGGCACCGCGCCTTGAGATCATGAGTTGGGTTTAACTCCCTCTGCCCCCTCCACTGTAGCATGGCCTCCACATTTTCTCTACCCTACTCTTTCTCATCTCTTCTCTCTACTCTCTCTCTTTCTGCACACTCACTCTTTCTCACCACCTCTCCCTTTCACACCCTCTGTCTCTCACACACACTCCCCAAACCCCGTTTCTCCACCAGCCTCCACTCTTCCCTCCTAGCCTCACACTCTCTCTCTGCCATATCTGTATCCCTCCTGAAATTCCCTCTCTACCCCATTTTCCCCTCCTCCGACCTCCGACATCTCTCTATGCTCTCACCCCCATCCCCAAAACCTCAACACACATGCAGCCCCACCACCACCCACCCCAGTCTCTGGGTCAGAGGGAGACGAAAGGATCAGGGAGACAGAGTGTCAGAGAGAGGGAGGGTGGGAGGTAGAGGAGGGAGAGACATATGAGTCAAAGAGAAAGCAGGGGTTGGTGGGGAGAGAGAGAGAAAGAGAGATACCGAGGGAGAGGGCACGAGTCTGAGAGAAGTTGGAGAGAGAGGAGGAGCGGGGAGAGAAACAGCAGAACAAGAGAGAGATATGGTGAGGGAAGGAGAAAGATAATGAGAGACAGAGACGAGAGAGATGCGAGGGAGGGGGTGAGAGAGAAAGGTGGCAAACCTTAGAGAGAGAGAGAGAGGGACAAGGAGAGAGAAAGGGGATGAGAGAGATGGGGAGGTGAGAGAGAAGAGGACAGAGGGAAGAGAGAGAATGTGAGGGTGAGAGAGTGAGTGGCGAGAGAGAGAGACAGGAGTGAGAAATAGAGAGAGGGGCAAAAAAGAGCAGGATGGCAAGAGAGAGATAGAGAATGCAAGAGAGAGAGGGTCGAGAGAGAAAGTGCGAGAGATAGGGATGAAAGAGAAAGAGAGAGAAGGAGAGAAGAAAGAAAGCGAGAAAGGGTGAGGGTCAAGGGAAACGGTAAGAGAGTGAGTGTGAGAGTGCGATTGAGAGAGGGGGGACGGGAGAGACAAGGAGGGGCAAGGAGAGGGGGGTTAAGAGAAAGAAGGAGTGAGAGAGGGAGGTGGTAAGAGAGTGAGAAAGAGAGATGAGCAAGAGAGATTGAGGAGGATGAAAGGGAGAGCGAGCAAGAGAGACAGAAGGAGCAAGAGAGAGAGAAACAGGGTTTGAGAGAGATGGGTAGGAAAAAGAGATAGAGCGCGTGAGAGAGAGGTCGAAAGAGAGGGGTGAGGGAGAGAGGAAGGGGATGAGAGAGAGAGCGAGGTCAAGAAAGAGAGTGTGATGGGCGGAGAGTGAGAGATGGTGAGAAAGATGGCAGAGAGAGGGGGCTACGGCAAGAAGGAGAGAGGGTTCCATGAGAGGGTGTTTGACAGAGAGGGGGCGCGCGAGAGAGAGAGAGGGTAACAGCGAGAGCATAGGGGCAAGATAGGGCAAGAGAGACAGAGTGAGAGTGAGCGAGGAAGGTGGGGGGTTGGCTGGGTCGAGACAGAGAGAGACAGACATATAAAGAGGGGCAAGATGGTGGGGAGAGAGCGACAGAGCGAGTGTGGATGACAGAGAGAGTATGTGGAGGGAGAGTGAAAGAGCAGGGAGAGAGAGAGAGGGGCGAGAGAGAATCAGGGCGAGAAAGAGAGAGAGAGACAGGACGAGAGAGAGGCGAAGGGGGGCGAGAGAGAGGGGCGAGAGATAGAGAGAGGGGTGAGAGAGAGGAAGAGGGGAGCACGCTGTGTGGAAGAGAGAGACAAGGAGAAAGAGAGGCAGGGCAAGTGAGAGAGAAAGATGGAGAGATGGTGAGAGAGAGAGGAAAGAGAGAGGAAGGGTGAGAAGGAGAGAAGGGTACTTGAGAGAGTTGTCGAGAGAGATACAGCGAGAGAGAGAGAGAGAGAGAGAGAGAGAGAGGATGATGGGGACGGCTATAGAAAGAGAGGATGAGAGCGACAGGGCGAAAGAGTGGGGCGAGAGAGATGGGTGAGAGAGGGAGATAGTGAGAGAGACAGGCGAGGAGAGAGAGAGAGAGACAGAGGGCGAGCAGGAGAGAGAGAGAGGCTGAGCGAGAGAAAGAGAGAAACTGAGCAAAAGAGAGAGAGAGGAGAGAGGGATGTGTTTGAGAGAGGGGTGCAAGAGAGGGAGGGAGATGGAGGCAATAGCGAGAGAGACAGGGGGAGAACGAGAGAGAGGAGGGAAGAGAGAGGGAGATGAGTCGACAGTGACTCGAGAGTGAATGAACAAAGTTGAGGGGAAGGGGAGGGACAGAGTCTAGAGAGAGAGAGAGAGAGACAGAGAGACAGAGAGAGGCAAATATAGATGATCGAGTTGGTGGGGAGAGAGTAACAGGCCGAGAGTGGATGAGGGAGAAACAGAATGTGGCAGGAGAGTGAAGGAGCAGTGAGAGAGAGACGGGCGAGAGAGAGAAATTGAGAGAAAGGGGCGAGAGAGAGGGGGGCAAGAGCGAAAGAGAGAGGGGGCGAGAGAGAGGGGGGCGAGAGAGAGGGGCGAGAGAGAGAGGAGAATGAGAGAGAGGAGCGAAGAGAGGGACGAGAGAGAGGGCGTGAGAGGGAGAGGGCGATGAGAGAGGGACGACAGAGAGAGAGGGGAGAGAGAGGGAGCGAGAGAAACGTGGGATGGAGAGGGGGCGAGAGAGAGAGAGAGAGAGAGATGGGGCGACAGAGAGCGAGGGGCGAGAGAGAGGGGGCGGGCCAGCGTTTGTGAGAAAGGGGTTGGGGAGGGGATGTGTTATACGAAGTTGGGGAAGGGGGCAGTGATGGATGGGGTTGGTGAGGGGGCGGTGTTGGACGGGGTTGGAGGAGGGGAGCGTTGTTGGACGGTGCTGGGGAGGGGGCAGTGTGGGACGGGGTTTGTGCTGGGGGCGGAATTGGACAGGGACGGAGGAGGGGGTGGTTTTTGACAGGGCTGGGGAGGGGGTGGGGTTGGACTGGGTTGCAGGAGGGGGCGGTGTTGAATAGGGAGGGGAAGGGGCGGTGATTTTCGGGGCTGGGGAGAGGGTGGAGATGGACTTAGTTGGGGGGGCAGTGTTGAACAGGTAGTGGAAGGGGGCGGAGATAGATGGGGCTGGGGAGGGTACCATGTTGGATGAGAGAGGGGATGGAGGGCGGAGAAGGTGAGAGAGGGGAGGGAGGGGAGGGTGAGAGAAGTGGGGTGAGAGAGGACGGCGAGCGAGGGGAGGCAGGGAGGGGAGGCAGGGATAGGGGTGAGTGTGAGAGAGGGGAGGGCGAGAGAGTGGATGGCGAGAGAGAAGTGGGCGATAGAAGGGAGGGCGATAGGGGGAGGGCGAAGATGGTAGTGTAAGAGAGGTGTTTGCGAGAGAGGGGAGGTAGAGAGAGGGGAGTGCAAGATACAGTAGGGCGCGAGAGGGGAGGGCGAGAGAGGGGAGTGCTAGAGAGGGTGGAGGGCGAGAGGGGGGAAGGCGAGAAAGGTGAGGAAGTGAGGGGAGGGCGAGAGGAATAAAGAGAGTGAGCGAGGGGAGGGGAAGAGAGGGGAGGGCTAGAGAGGGAAGGAGGGAGGAGTGGGCGAGAGGGAGGGACAGGGCAAGAGAGGCTGGTTGAGAGGGGGGATTGTGAGAGAGAGGGGAGAATAAGAGAGGGGTGGGCATGAGCGGGGAGGGACAGAGGGGATGGCGAGAGAGGGGAGAGAGGGAGGGAGTGGAGGTCGAGAGGAAGGAAGAGGAAGAGCGAGGGGAGAGAGAAAGAGGAGAAGGAGGGTGGAGGACGAGTGGGATTGAGAAGGCGAAGGAGGGGAGGACGAGGATGCGAGGGAAAGAGACGGTAGGGCGAGAGAGAGGGGGCAAAAGAGAGTGGAGGGCGTGAGTGCGGAGGGAGTGAGAGGAGAGGGGTGGGGATGGCGAGAGCGGAAGGCAAGAGAGAGGAGCGAGGGAATAGAGGGCAAGAGAGGGGAGGGAGGAGTTGGAGAGCAAGGAGTGCAAGAGAGGGGAGGGAAGGAGTGGAGGGTGAAAGTGGGGAGGGAGGGAGGTTAGGGCGAGAGAAAGGGAGAGGGCGAGATTGGGGAGGGCAAGAGAGGGGAGGTCATGAGAGGGGAGGGCGAGAGAGGGGAGTGAGGGAGGAGAGGGCGAGAGGGAGGAAGAGGGCGATAGAGGGCAGGGCGTGAGAGGAGGTAGGGCAAGAGAGAGGGGAGGGCGAGAGAGGGGAGGGGAGGGGATGGCGAGAGAGGAGGGCAAGAGAGGCAAGCGAGGGAATGGAGGGTAAGAGAGGGGAGGGAGGGAGGGGAGGGCGAGAGGAAGGGAGAGGGCGAATGGGAGGTGGACGAGAGAGGGGAAGGAGGGAGAGCAGGGCGAGAGGGAGAGGATGAGAGAGGGGAGGGGAGGGAGGGGGAGGGCGATAGAGGGAAGTAAGGGAGGGGAGGGCGAGAGAGAGGTGAGGGTGAGAGAGGGGAGGGCGAGAGAGGGGTGATAGTGAGAGGACGGAGGTCAAGAGTGAGGAGGGAGAGAGGTGAGGGCGAGAGGAGAGGAGGGGCAAGACAGGGGAGGGTGAGAGAGGGGGAGGGCGAGAGAGGGGAAAGGTTGAGAGAGAGGGAGTGAGTGAGAGGGTAGGGAGGGATGGGAGGGAGAGAGGGAGGAGAGGGCGACAGAGGGGAGGGAAGGAGGGGTGACCAAGAGTTAGGGAAATGGCAAGAGAGGGGAGGGGAAGAGAGGGGGAGGGCGAAGGACGGAAGGAGGGAGGGGTAGTCGAGCGGATGGAGTGAGTGTGACGGGGTCAGGGTGACGGTAATGGAGTGAGTTTGAGAGGGGTCACGTTGACGGAGATAGAGTGAGTATGAGAGGATAAGTGTGACGGTGATGGAGTGAGTGTGAGAGGGTCAGAGTGACAGTGATGGAGTGAGTGTGAGGGTTTCAGGGTGATGTTGATGGAGTGAGAGTGAGGTGGTCAGTGTGATGGTAATGGAGTGAGTATGAGGGGTTAAGGGTAATGGGGATGGAGTGAGTGTGAGGGGATCAGTGTGACCATGATGGAGTGAGTGTGAGAGAGTCAGAGTGACCGTGATGGAGTGAGTGTGAGTGGGTCAGTGTAACGATGATGGAGTGAGTGTGAGTGGGTCAGGGTGATGATTATGGACTGAGTGTGAGTGGGTCAGTGTGACGGTGATGGAGTGAGTGTGAGTGGGTCAGGGTGATGATTATGGTCTGAGTGTGAGTGGGTCAGTGTGACGTTGATGGAGTGAGTCTGAGTGGGTGGGTCTGGCTGATGTTGATGCAGTAAATGTGAATGGTTCAGGATTGCGGTGATGGAGTGAGTGTGAGGGGTTCAGATTGATGTTGATGGAGTGAGTGTGAGGGGTTGAGGGTGACGGTGATGGAGTGTGTGTGTTTCAGAGTGACGGTGCTAGATTGTGAGGGCATCTGAGTGACGGTGATGGAGGGAGTGTTAGGGTACAAGTGTGACAGTGATGGAGTGAGTATTACGGAACTAGAGTGATGATGATGGAGCGAGTGTGAGAGGGTCAGGGAGACATTGATGGAGTGAGTGTGAGAGGGTCTGGGTGATGGTGATGGATTGAGTGGGAGGGTGTCAGGCTGACGGTGATGGAGTAAGTGTGAGGGGTAAGGGTAATGGGGATGGAGTGAGTGTGAGGGGATGAGTGTGACGGAGATGGAGTAAGTGGGAGAGGGTCAGTGTGAGACGGTCATAGAGTGAGTGTGAGGTGGTCTGGGTGATGTTGATGGAGTGAGTGTGAGGAGTTCAGGATGATGTTGATGGAGTGAGTGTGAGGGGTTCAGGGTGACGGTGATGGAGTGAGTGTGAGGTGGTCAAGGTAACGGTGATGGCGTGAGCGTTAGTGGGTCAGGGTGACGGTGATGGAGTGAGTGTGAGGGGATCAGTGTGACGGTGATGGTGTGGGTGTTAGGGAAGGAGTGAGACGGTGATGGAGTGAGTGTCAGTGGGTCAATGTGACGGTGAAGGACTGAGTGTGAGGGGGTCAGGGTGACGGTGATGGAGTGAGTGTGAGTTTTTCAGAGTGACAGTGATGGAGTGAGTGTGAGGGAGTTAGTGTGACGGTGCTGGAGTGAGTGTTAGGGGACCAGTATGACGGTGATGGAGTGAGTGTTAGTGAACTCGTGAGATGGTGATGGAGGGAGTGTGAGTGGGTCTGGGTGATGTTGATGGAGTAAGTATGATGGGTTCAGTGTGGCGGTGATGGCGTGTGTTTGAGTGTTTCAGAGTGACGGTGATGGAGTGAGTGTGAGAAGGTCAGGATGATGGTGATGGAGTGAGTGTGACGGGGTCAGTGTGGCGGTAATGGAGTGAGTGTGAAGCTGTCAAGGTGACAGTGATGGAGTGAGTGTGAGAGCGTCAGGGTGACGGTGATGGTTTGTGTTTGGGGTTGTCAGGGTGACAGTGATGGAGTGAGTGTGAGGGGGTCAGGGAGCCGGTGATGGATTGAGTGTGAAGGGATCAGTGTGACGGTGATGGAGTGAGTGAGAGGGCATCAGTGTGACGCTGATGTAGTGAGTGTGAGGGGAACATTGTGACGGTGATGGAGTGAGTGTGAGGTGATCTGGGTAACAGTGTGAGTGTGAGTGGGTCTGTTTGACGGTGATGGAGTGAGTGTGAGGTAGTCAGGACGGCAGTAATGGAGTGAGTGTGAGGGCATCAGGGTGACGGTGATGGAGTGACTGTGAGGGGGTCAGTGTGACAGTGATAGAGTGAGTGTGAGGGGACCAGTGTGACGGTGAAGGAGTGAGTGAGAGGTGGTCTGGGTGACGGTGATGTCGTGAGTGTGAGTGGGTCAAGGTGACGGTGATGAAGTGAGTGTGAGTGTTTCAGAGTGACGGTGATGGGGAGAGTGTGAGAAGGTCATGGTGGCGGTTATGAAGTGAATATGAGTGGATCAGTGTGATAGTGATGGAGTAAGTGTGAGAAGGTCAGGATGACGGTGATGGAGTGATTGTGACGGGGTCAGTGTGGCGGTAATGAAGTGAGTGTGAAGCTGTCAGGATCACAGTGATGGAGTGAGTGTGAGAGCTTCAGCGTGACGGTGATGGTTCGTGTTTGGGGTTGTCAGGGTGACGTTGATGGAGTGAGTGTGAAGGGATCAGTGTGACGGTGATGTAGTGTGTGTGAGGTGGTCTGGGTGATGGTGATGGAGTGAGTGCGAAGGGGTCAGTGTGACGGTGATGTAGTGTGTGTGAGGTGGTCTGGGTGATGGTGATTGAGTGAGTCTGAGGGGGTCAGTGTGACTGTGAGGGAGTGAGTGCGAAGGGGTCAGTGTGACTGTGATGGAGTGAGTGTGAAGGGATCAGTGTGACGGTGATGTAGTGTGTGTGAGGTGGTCTGGGTGATGGTGATGGAGTGAGTCTGAGGGGGTCAGTGTGACTGTGAGGGAGTGAGTGCGAAGGGGTCAGTGTGTCGGTGATGGAGTGAGGTTTAGGGAACTAGTGAAACATTGATGCAGTGAGTGTGAGTGGGTCAGTGTGACGATGATGGAGCAAGTGTGAGGGGACCTGTGTGACGGTGGGAATGGTTCAGGCCCTGGATAGTGTTGTGAGTGCAAAGACCGTTCCCTCTGTGACTACCTGGTCAGGTCCATGCATCCCAAAAACCCACCCTCCCTTCCTGTCACGTTCCCCTGTCACTGCAGAAATTGCAAAACCTGCGATCACACCTCCTCGCTCACCTCAATCCAAGGCCCCAAAGGAGCATTCCTCGTCCAAAATTTTACCTGCACAACCACAAATATCATTTATTGTATCGGTTGCTCCCGATGCAGTCTCCTCTTCATTGGGAATACTGGACAGCTCCTAGCAGAGCGCTTTAGAGAACATCTGTGGTACACCTGCACCAATCAACCACACCGCCCTGTGGCCGAAAATTTCAACTCCCCTCCCAAACTGCCGAGGACATGGAGGTCCTGGGCCTCCTTCACCGCCACTCGCTCACCACCGACGCCTGGAGGACGAATGCCTCATCTTCCTCCTCGGAACACTTCAACCCCAGGGCATCAATGTGGACTTGACTAGTTTCCTCATTTCCCCTTCCTCCACCTCACCCCAGCTCCAGCCTTCCAGCTCAGCACTGTCCCCATGACCAGTCTGACCTGCCTTTCTTCTTTTCCACTTATCCACTCCACCCTCCTCTCTGACCTATCATCCTCATCCCCACCCCCACTCACCTATTGTACTCTATGCTATTTTCTCCCCATTCGCATCCCTCTCTCATTTATCTCTCCAATCTGCAGGCTCCCCGCCTCTTTTCCTGATGAAGGGCTTTTGCCTGAAACATCGATTTTCCTATTCCTCGGATCCTCCCGACCTGCCATGCTTTTCCAGCACCACTCTAATCTAGAGTCTGGTTTCCAGCATCTGCAATCCTTGTTTTTACCTTATTGGAGGAGAAGACCACCAAGGTAAGGCATGTTGTGGACACTGAACAATGTTACAGAGATAGGGATGGTAGTCTGGAATGCAGTACATTTCAAATATGGGGAGGGACTGTCGGGAAGCGAGGAGGTTACAGAGTTACAAATTATTGAAGACGCTGTTGCACAAGACATGCCATAGATACGTTGTTGCAGAGTAGTGAGTCTTAATACAACAGAACGTACATTGGGTGGTGATTGAGCCTGGGGTGTGTGGGTACTGAAATCCCCCTCTAACACTGTATCTATGTCTTGTCTTGTTAACAGATGTCTTGAGCCCTCTCATTGTTCTTTTCTCTGTGCACTGTGAGTGATCTTACCTCACTACAGGTTTTATTGAAGGCTCCAGATCTCCTTTCCCTTTGTCTCTCTCTGTCAGACCAACTATGTTCAATGAGGTGATGGACGATCCACCCAGCAGCTGGGAAGGCCATTGAGCCAGGAACTTCCTGATTACCTACAGGAGACAGAGAAATAGACAGAATGGGAAATTAAACAGATGCAGTGAGGGTTACACATAGAGAATGGCACTGAGTCCCACAGAGATCTGTAAAATGGAGTGATATTAAGTAATAGACCCAGATTGTTGGAAGATGTCAAGATCACACAATTATGTTGGAAAGATGAGTTTAGCTGCATGATGCCCTGGTATCAGTGCTCAGGGATGAGCAACCTGTGAGCAGGCAAAGTGATGGCCGACTGATATTATTGCTAGAGCATGTATCCAAAACATCAGCTTATGCTCAGGGGAGGCAGGTTTGAATCACACCATCTGAAATGGAAGATTTTGAAATCAATAATTTTAAAAATAATAATTAACAATCCACAAATAAGTATGAAACCATTGCTGATGTACAACAAATCCAAACACTTCTCCTTTAGATAAGGACATCTGCCCATCCTGACGTGGTTTACACGAGTTACCCACAGCAAAGTGCTTGCCTCTCAATTACCGTCTGAAATGGCCGAGCAAGTTACACAGTTCAAGGGCAGCTAGGCATGGGCAAGAAAGGCTGGTCAGCCAGAGACACGCATACCTCATTTAATAAATAATCCATTAGGATGGCCGCAGTGGAACTGTGTTGGGGCCTGTGACCTGGCCAATTATGCCAGTTGGGTTATTGACAGGGCTTTAAACCGACAGAGAGGATGCAGGGACAGGCTTCAGGTGAAAGGAGTTTTCCAAATCCAAAGAGAAACGGTGGAGCATCGGAATAGCGTGGGGAATGTGGTTGAAGATAAGCAGAAAGAACAGGAAGGGACAGAGTTTAACTAAAATTATACATCAGCGAATAGATTTATGACAGAAAATTGTAGGAAAGAGTACTTTCTTTTAATGGACAACGTCGCTGCAATAAGGTACAAGGATTTGTGACACAGTGATAAAATAGAGTTAGACAGCAGGGAGACATGGATACAGGGTGAACAAAAATATTCAATGGTTCACAAATTTGTGGAACCTCAGGCAAAAATGGGCAACGCTAACAATAATGGATAACAAAGGCATAACAGAGAAATATTTGGCCTCAGATCATGAAGTAGAGTCAGTCCGAATGTAAATGGTGGCTACTACTTACCAAGGACATTAGTAAACCAGATGAGTTCTTCCGTCTGATCAGCAATGTTTTTATGATAGCCTCACCAATGTCTTTTACAGATGCAACATGGCATCCCAACTCCTACTCTCAATGCGCTCCCCAAAGAAGGTAACCACCTCAAACGCTTGCTTCACCAGCCGGTCTACCTGTGACACCACATTAAAAGAACTGCCAAGGACACAAGTAGCAGAACAGTTTTAGCAACCGAACAGTACTCCCTTGCTCATCACTGCATTACACAGGAACTAATTGGAATTGTTAACAAAAGCATTGTGATAATTTTGCAAAATTTCAATATTCGTATAATCAGGGACAATCACACGGATAACATTGATATTGGAAGAGGTCTTCGGATAGATGAGGGACAGGAATGGTTGTTGGAGATTCCTGGTTACAGATGTTTCAGTAGGATTAGGGAGGGTGGTAAAAAAGGAGGGCGGGTGGCATTGCTAATTAGAAATGGTATAACGGCTGCAGAAAGGAAGTTTGAGGGGGATCTGCCTTTGGAGGTAGTATGGGCTGAAGTCAGAAATAGGAAAGGTGCAGTCACCTTGTTGGGTGTTTACTATAGGACCCCCAATAGCAGCAGAGATGTGGAGAAACAGATTGGGAAACAGATTTTGGAAAGGAGCAGAAGCCACAGGGTCATAGTCATGGGCGACTTCAACTCCCCAATTATTGATTGGAAGCTCTTTAGATCAAGTAGATTGGATGGGGCGGTGTTTGTGCAGTGTGTCCAGGAAGCTTTTCTAACTCAGTATGTAGATTGTCCAACCAGAGGGGAGGCCATATTGGATTTGGTACTCGGTAATGAACCGGGACAAGTGATGGGCTTGTTAGTGGGTGAACATTTTGGTGATGGTGACCACAATTCTGTGACTTTCACCCTGGTTATGGAGAGAGAAAGGTGCGCACAACAGGGTAGATTTCACAATTGGGGGAAGGGAAATTACGATGCTGTAAGACAGAATTTGAGGAGCATAAGTTGGAAGCATAGGCTGTCAGGGAAGGATGTGGTGGAAATGTGGAACTTTTTGAAGGAGCAGATATGACGTGTCTTTGATATGTATGTACCTATCAGGCAGGAAAGAAATGGTGTGTGAGGAAGCCGTGGTTGACGAGGGAGGTTGAATGTCTAGTAAAGAGGAAGAAGGAGGCTTACATAAGGTTGAGGAAACAGGGTTCAGACAGAGCAGTGGAGGGATACAGGATAGCCAGAAGGGACCTGAAGAAAGGGATTAGGAGAGCTAAGAGAGGGCATGAAAAATCCTTGGCGGATCGGATCAAGGATAACCCCAAGGCATTTTATGCGTATGTGAGAAACATGAGAATGACGAGAACGAGGGTAGGTCCGATCAAGGACAGTAGTGGGAAATTGTGTATTGAGTTGGAAGAGATAGGAGAGGTCTTGAACAAGTACTTTTCTTCAGTATTTACGAACGAGAGGGACCGTATTGTTGAAGAGGAGAGTATGAAACGGACTGGTAATCTAGAAGAGATACTTGTTAGGAAGGAAGATGTGTTGGACATTTTGAACAACTTGAGGATAGACAAGTCCCCCGGGCCTGATGGGATATATCATAGGATTATGTGGGAAGCAAGAGAGGAAATTGCAGTAACGTTGGCAATGATCTTTTCGTCTTCACTGTCAACGGGATGGTACCTGGGGACTGGAGAGTAGCGAATGTTGTGCCCCTTTTAAAAAAAGGGAATAGGGATAACCCCGGGAATTACAGGCCAGTTAGTCTTACTTCTGTGGTAGGCAAAGTAATGGAAAGTTTACTGAGGGATAGGATTTATGAGTATCTGGAAGGACACTTCTTGATTAGATGACAGCCAGCACGGATTTGTGAAGGGTAGTTCTTGCCTTACAAGTCTTATTGAATTATTTGAGGGGGTGACCAAACATGTGTATAAGAGTAGAGCAGTGGATGTAGTGTACATGGATTTTAGTAAGGCATTTGATAAGGTTCCCCATGGTAGGCTTATGCGGAAAGTCAGGAGGCATGGGATAAAGGGAAATTTGGCCAATTGGATAGAAAACTGGCTCACCGGTCGAAGTCAGAGAGTGGTGGTAGATGGTAAATATTCAGCCTGGAGCGCAGTTACAAGTGGCGTTCCGAAGGGATCAGTTCTGGGTCCTCTGCTGTTTGTAATTTTTATTAATGACTTGGATGAGGGAGACGAAGGATGGGTCAGTAAATTTGCAGATGATACGAAGATTGGTGGAGTTGTGGACAGTGAGGAGGGCTGTTGTCGGCTGCCAAGGGACTTAGATACGATGCAGAGCTGGGCTGAGGAGTGGCAGATGGAGTTCAACCCTGCCAAGTGTGAGGTTGTCCATTTTGGAAGAACAAATAAGAATGCAGAATACAGGGTTAATGATAGGGTTCTTAGTCAGGTGGAGGAACAGAGGGATCTTGGGTTCTATGTACATAGACAGGTGGAAGAGCTTGTAAGGAGGCCTATGGTGTATTAGCGTTCATTAGCAGAGGGATTGAATTCAAGAGTCGTGAAGTGATGTTGCAGCTGTACATGACTTTGGTTAGGCCACATTTGGAGTACTGTGTGCAGTTCTGGTCGCCTCACTTTAGGAAAGATGTGGAAGCTTTGGAGAGGGTGCAGAGAAGATTTACCAGGATGTTGCCTGGAATGGAGAATAGGTCGTACGAGGATAGGTTGAGAGTTCTCGGCCTATTCTCGTTGGAACGGCGAAGGATGAGGGGTGACTTGATAGAGGTTTACAAGATGATCAGAGGAATAGATAGAGTAGACAGTCAGAAACTTTTTCCCCGGGTACAACAAAGTGTTAGAAGGGGACATAAATTTGAGGTGAAGGGTGGAAGGTATAGGGGAGATGTCAGGGATGGGTTCTTTACGCAGAGAGTGGTGGGAGCATGGAATGCGCTGCCAGTGGGAGTGGTAGAGTCAGAATCATTGGTGACCTTTACGCGGCAATTGGATAGGCACATGGATGGGTGCTTAATCTAGGATAGAGGTTCGGCACAACATCATGGGCTGAAGGGCCAGTTCTTTGCTGTATTGTTCTATGTTGTATGTTCTATTTTTTTTTAGTGTTTCTTTGTAAAATACATTGTGCAACTGGTAGGGACATAACTATCTCAGAGCGACCGTGTAATGAATCTTAGTGAATGAGTAATGTCACCTGCAGAGATCCTTCGGGAAATTGTGATAAAGTGCAGTTTAAAGAAATATAAATATAAAGTTTTAAAGTGAATCACAAAAAGGACTAGCTACAACTAGCAACAAAAGTAGCCAATGACATGAGTTTGAGAGGACAACTGACCAAGGTAAACAGGCTAAACAGACTGAAATATGTGTCTGTAAATTGACAATGGAAAACATTTGAAGGAACAGTGTGAATCACTCAACAAAAGGACATTCCATTGAAACAGTAAAAAAACCTCAGCAAGAAATCCCCATTGGTCCCTCACTCACGACAAAAGGGATCATACTAGATTACGAGGCTTAGAAGATCACCACAAAGTACTTTAAATCCTCAAGTGAGAGAGTGCTTTAGGAGTAAATATTAAATGGATTGCAAAGGGTCTGCCAGCAGGAGGAGGGCGGTGGGAAGGGGAATCGTGGTCAGGGTTTAATGACACAATAGGAACAGGGAGAGGTGAAGGTGTTTGAGGTGGTGAGAGTGTTACAGAGAGTGGTCAGGGCCTGAACAGTGCTACAAAGCCAGTACAGATTGCTGCAGCTGGAGGGGTTTGCAGAAGTAGGGGAAAACATAGGTATTTTTATTTATTCATTCAGGTGATGTGGTGTCACTGCCTGGACGAACATTCTTTGACCCCACTGCTAATTACCCAGAGGGTAGCTCAGATTCAGCCATATTGCTGTGGGTATGGAGTCACATGTTAGCCAGACCAGGTTAGAATGTCAGATGTCATTCACTAAAGGACGTAAGTGAACGTGATGAGTTCTTCCTGCTGATCAGCAATGCTTTTATGGTGGCCCCACCAATGTCTTTTACAGATACAACATGACATTCCAACTCCTACTCTCAATGCTGACCAATGAATGTAACCATCCCAAATGCCTGCTTCACCAGCCTGCCTGCCTGTGATGCAACTTTCAAAGAACTGTGTAACTGCATCCCTGGGTCACTGACTGACAACACCACCCAGGGCCCGAACATTAACTATACAAGTCTCACCCTGGCTTGTTTCACCAAAATGGCACACTTCACATTTTATCTAATTAAATTATATGTGCTATTCTTCAGCCCACTCTCCCAGCAGTACTGTTCATCCTGTTGCGTCATATATAATCTTCTCCACTAACCACTTTACCACCAATGTCAGTATCACCCAAGAAACTTACTTACCAGGAAACCAATACTCCCATCCAAACCATTTGACCAAAATGACAAACAACAGGGGACCCACTTCACCGCAGGTCACATGCCTCCAGTCAGAAAAACAACATGTCTCCCGTCACCCTCTGTCTCATACCATCAAGCAAAGTTAGTATCCAGTTCACTAGCTCCTGCAGAATGCCATATTCTTTTTACACTGATCTGAGCTTATTTCCCAGTTTACCAGACAGAACATAGAACAGTTCAGCCCAAGACACTTCGGCAATGATTTCATGCCAACCTTTTATCCAACCTTCATTTTACTATTATCCATGTATCTGTCCAAGAGTCTATTAAATGTCCCGGATGTATCTAATTTTACTACCACCATTGGCTGTCCATCCAACCACGTACCATTCTCTATCCTCTTATCCATCCACCAATCACCTTAAAATTATGACGCCTTGTAATAACCATTTAGTCCATAGGAGGAAAGTCCCTGACTATTCACTCACTCTGTGCCTCTCATCATCTTGTTCACCTCGACCAGGTCGCCCCACCCCCTTCTTCACTCCAATGAGAAAAGCCTTAGCTCCCTCAAACCTTCTTCATAAGAAATGTACTCCATTCCAGGCAGCATCCTGGTTAATCTCCTGTGCACGCTCTCTAAAACTTGCGCATCCTTCCTGTAAAGACGGGACCAGAACTGAACACAATATTCCAAGTGTGGTCTCACCAGAATGCTATAAAGATGCAGTAAAACCTCACTGTTCTTAAAATCTATCCCCTTGCTCAGGAAAGCAAACACAACATATGCATTTTTAACAACCCTATCAATGTGCGTGGCGACTTTGAGGGATCTATGAACATGGACCCCTTAATCTCTCTGATTGATCCTCCACACTGCCAAGCATTCTGCATTTCACCCTGCATTCTGTATTCAAATTCCACCTTCCAGAATGAATCACTTCACACTTTCCAGATTGAACTCCATCTACCACTTCCAGCCCAGGTCTACCTCCTGTCAATGTCATATTGCAACCTACAACAGCCCTCCACATTACCCACCAGATTGGCAAACTTACTAACCCACTCTCCAACATCCACATCCAAGTCATTTATAAAAATCATAAAGAGCAGAGTCCCAGAGCCGACTGTTACAGAACCCCACTGGTCACTGAGCTCCAGGCTCAATACTATCCATCTGCTGCCACCCTCTGTCTTCTCTGGGTCATCCAATCCTGTATCCAGACAGACAGATTTCCCTGTATCCCAATTTTCCTCCTTTTCTGAATGAGCCATGAACATATTCTGCCATATCCTCAAAGAATTCAATAAGGTTTGTGAGGCATGACCTGGCCCAACAAACCCATACTGACTGTCTCTAATTTAACTGTGGTTTTCCAAGTAGTCATTGTCTTTAGAGTCCTCGTCAATAATCTGCACACCACAGACATAAGACTAAATCTGTAATTCCCAGAATTCTACCTCCGTAACATGGCTCGGACGCTACAAATCTTCCCTCCTCTGCCATGTTCACCAGAAGGGCACTGGATGGTTGTGGGGGTTACAGAGATAGAGAGGAATATCAGGACAGGAGGATTTTGCAGACATTAGGAGGGTTGCAGTGCCAGAAGGAGACTTCAGTGACTGTGAGGTTTCATGGTGATGAAGGTATTTGAGGAGGGAGGGAGGATTGCAGGGAAATGAGAGGTTTCACAGTTTAGGTGTTTTGTTCGGACTGCAAGTGGTTACTGAGTTGGGGAGGGTGTAAGCACTGGTGGGTATTACAGAAACATGTGGTTTTAGTTGCAATGCAGGAAGAAGATGCAGGAAGCTGGAGAGTATGGGGTCTGAACGAGGTTACACAAATGGGAAGAGTTGTCAGGAGTGGAGGTGTTTACAGAGACAGCAATGGTCTGATCTGGAGCAGATGGCCCAGATTGGGAGGATTGTGGGGACTGCAGGTGGTTTCACAGGGAGGGAGGACCATAGACCCACAGGAGGTTACAGAAATGTGGAGAGCTGAAGGGCTGACAGGGGTTCATGGAGATGGGAATGTTGAAAGGAATGGAGAAGGTTACAGGGATAAGGATGTTTGTTGGACAGGGCTGGATCACAGACAGGGACTGTTTTAGGGAGCTGAGCAGATTACAGAGATAAAGGGGTTTGTATCGACTGGAGGAACAAACAGAGATATGCAGGGTAGTTGTGACTGAAGGTGTTTATCGATATAGGAAGGCTTAGGTTCTGGGGGTTACAGAGGCTGTGGAATCTGGATTTCTTTTCAGAGACTGGGATAACAATTTTGGTCAAAAAGTTTCACAGATAAGGGAGCATAGCACAAACAGGAGGAAGGTGACGTTTAAACAGATAGTGATGTAAGAGCTGGACACTGTTATGGAGATGGGTAGATGGTGGAGACACAGGAGGAGCTTACATTGACATAGGGGTGATAGTAACAGGACGGTGTTAAATAGACAATGGGTTTTGTAGGGACTGGATTGGGAGAGGCACAGGCATGGAGTGAGTTCGACAGATCAGAAATACTGCAGAGACCTGAGAGGATTACACTGATAGGGATGGTGGTCGGGTCTCCACAGACTGTTGGTGTTTAGGGAATGGAAGTGATTTGGTAGATAGGGAGGGATGTAAGAGCTACAGGAGCTTATGGAGGGTCGAAGAGTTGGAGCAATTTGCAGAGATAGGTTTCTCAGACAGGAGAAGGTTATAGATGGTGAGGGTTGTGTGGCATGATTAAGTCAAAAAGAGCAGAGTTTTCCGGGCTGGAAGAGATTACACTGATCGGGACAATTGATGAGACTGAAGCAAAAATGCCTGGAGAACGTTACACAGATAGGGAGGTGAGCAGGGACTGATGGTTAATACACAAACATGGAGGGTTGCATTGTTAGACGGAGCTTAGAGGGATAGGCACCAGTGTAGGGATTTACACAGATAGAGAAGGTTGTGTTTTTGGAGAAAGTTACAATGATACAGACAGTGTGAGGGAGTGTTTAATGGACTACAGAAGAGCTCAGAGAGAATGAATTCTGGGGAGTGGAGGAGATTACAGACACAGAGAAGGCTGTCGGTTTGAAAAGAGCTTCTCCAAATCCTCGGTGGCATACAGTGGGAGGGAGGTTATAACAGTGAGTGTTGCCAAGACTTAGTTAATTCACTGAAATAGAGCAGGTCTCAGCACGTAACTGTCAAAGGGAAATTGAGACATTCCAGATGAGTTTTCAGAGATACAAATGTTTTTGGGAGTTTCAAGAAGGAAAAATGATTGGGAGTGCTGTACCAATTGGTAATAGTTATAGGGAGGGTTCTAAAAGCAGGAAGAGGTGACAGACATATCGATCTTTGCAAGGACTGGAGAAGCTTACATAGGCAAGGGAATTATTAGAGTCTGGAGGAGATCACAGTGTTAAGGAGAATATTGGGGATAAGGCCAGGTTTAAGAGATGGGGATGGTTGACAGGGCTGGACAATAACCTGAATAGGATCGCCATAGTGTGGAACCAGGCCATTCGGCTCAACCAGTCCATTCCAAACCTCTGCAGAGCATCACACCCAGACCCACCCCTCTACCGATACATTAAACCCTGCATTTCTCGTGGTGAACTTACTTAAACCACACTTTCCTGAATACCTCAGTCAATTTATGATGGCCAGTTCACTGATGGTGCAAATATTGGACACACACAGCAAGGGAGCGACACGCAAACACACACAGGGAGGGAGATACCCGCAGACACACAGTGAGGGAAGGACATGCGCACGCGCGTGCACACACACGCGCACACAGTGAGGGGGATACACGCAAGCACACAGCGAGGGAAGGACACACACACACACACACACACACACACACACACAGAGGAGGAGACACTCAGGCACACAGCGAGGGAGGGGGAACGCACGCACAAACACAGCGAGGGAGGGACACGCACACAGCGAGGGAGGGGGACACACACAAACACTCGAGGGAGGGGTCATGCACAGCCGGGGGGGGGCTGACACACACAGGAAGTGGGGAACACACAGCGAGGGGAGGGGACACACACAGCGAGTGGGCGCACACACACACACACACACCCCGACGGAGGGGGATACACACACAGCGAGGGAGGGACACGCCCACCCACACTGCGAGGGAGGGAGAGACGCTCACCCACACTGCGAGGGAGGGAGACACGCCCACCCACACTGCGAGGGAGAGGGCACTCACGCACACAGCGAGGGAGGGGACACACGCACACAGCGAGGGAGGGGGACACTCACGCACACAGCGAGGGAGGGGGACACGCACTAACACAGCAAGAGAGGGGGAACACGCACAAACACAGCGAGGGAGGGGGACACGCACAAACACAGCGAGGGAGGGGAACACGTACAAACACAGCGAGGGAGGGACATTCACACACACAGCGAGTTTGAATTCCATCATGGCAGATTTGGGAACGTGAATTCAATAAAAATCTGGAAAAAATAATCTAGTGACGACAAGGAATCCATCTTCAATTGTTGGAAAAACCAATGTGGTTCACTCATGACCTTTAGGGAAGGAAAATGCCATCCTTACCTGGTCTAGTCTGCATGGGACTCCAGACCTATAGCAACGTGGTTGACTCTATACTGCCCTCTGGGTAAACACAGCAATAAATGCTGGCCGAGCCAGTGACAGCCTCATCCTGTGAATGAATAAAGAAAACAGGTCAGGTTTTGTTCCTTCTCTACAAACTGAATCTGAAACGTTCACGTACACATTGAACAAATACCTTTCCATCCAAGCCCTTAACACTACAGCACTCCAAGGCCATGTTGGTAAAGTTAAAACCCCTTGTCATTGCATCCACATTATTCTTACAGATAACTGAGGTCTCCTGGTAAAATTGTGTCTCAATTCCCCACTGACTATTGGGAGAGAGCCTATAATACAATCCCAGTAAGATGGTCATCCCTTTCTTATTTCTCAGTACCAACCAATTAACTTGCCTGGATGTACTCCCAGGTATATCCTATGGAAGCCCAGCCATAATCTCTAATCAAAAACACCTCTCCCCCTGCTCTGTTGCCCCTCTCTATCCTTGCTATAGCATCTATACCCTGGAACATTAAGCTGCTAGCGCTATCCATCCCTGAGTGATGCCTCTGTAATTGCTGTAATATCCCAGTGCCATGTTCAACACCATACCCTGAGCCCACCTGCCTGACCTGTCAGGTTTCTTGCACTGAAATAAATGCAGTGCAACTGGTCCGTCCCACCTCATTCTGTGACTTGCTCTTGCCTGCCTTGACAGTCTGACCGGTGAACAGGACCAGCCTCAGACTCACCTCTTTTCTCCCTATCTCTTTAGGATTACCCCGACTCCCTCACTGGTTTAATGCCTCCCGAGTGGCACTAGCAAATCTCCCTGCTCGTCAGGACCCCATGCTTTCTCTTTCCTATGCCATTGGTACCAATGTACAAGGTCCTCCCACTGGTTATTTTCTCTTTTGAGAATATTCTGCTCCCTCTGTGAGACATCCTTGACACTGGCACCAGGGAGGCACCACCCCATTCTGATCTCTCACTGTCAGCTGCAGAAACAGCAGACTGTGACCCTGACTAGAGAGTCCCCTATCACCATCGATCGTTTGGAACTGGATATACCTCACATTATGTTAGAAGCCAGTCTCAGTATCAGTAATTTGGCTGTCAGTGCTACATTCCCCTGAAAGTCTATTACCACCTACATTTTCCAAAACAGTATACTTGTCTGAGATGGGGATAGCCACAGGAGACTCCTGCAGTACCTACCTACCCTCCTAGCTTTCCTGGAGGTCACCCATCTACCTGACTCTGCAATCCTGAGCCAAGGTCTTTGACAATGTAACCCAAAACACCCAGAAAACTTCGCCTCGCCTCGTAATCTGACAAAAGACTTCTGATAAATCTGGTTGAACTTAAAATACAGCTGGAAAGCTGGAAGATTAAATCCAATCCAAGATCCAGTGCTTAAACAAAGGAGACTACAATAGGATGAGGCAGGAGTTGGCTAATGTAAACTGGAAGCTAAGACTTTACCATGGGAAAGTTGCCGGATAATGGAGGAATTTTTCGAGGTGTTCAGCAAAAGTATATATCAGGGAAAAGGAAGGACTGTAGGAAAAGGCATAATCTGCCATGGGTGGCGAAGGAAATAAGGGAGTCTATCAAACTGAAATAGAAGGCATACAAATTGGCAAAGACTACGAAGAAACTAAAAGGTTAGAGAAACTTTACAGATCAACAGAAAGCTAGATGGAATTGGGGGAGAAATGTGATGAGTAGCTATCCCCAGGGCCGGAATAGCAGTTTACACTGATAGAGGGGAAACTATTGTGTGGGGAATATATGGCCTCTGTAATTGTTGAAGCATTTAACTGTTACCATAGAGATAATCCTGATCAAGTTACACATCACAGCACACTCAAAAAGCTTGTACTTCCAAATAAACCTGTTGGACTATAACCTACTGTTGTGATTTCTAAGTTTGTCCACACCACCCCAACACCGGCTCCTTCATATCAGAATCCTGATAGACGGCCCCACTGAAACTGAAGTGCCTGTCAGATACTTGAGGGAGCCACAGGGGTGTATGGTTTAACCACGAAGTACGAAACTGAACTAGACTTTCTAACTGACTGTTGCCATGGAGATAATACTGAGAGAGAATCTCTATTCAATGTCCCAAACCACAAAGGTATCAGAATGGGAACTGTACATCGGACAGGCAGGGAGTTACCTGATGCTGCCTGGAGGTGTTCTGCTTGTACACTATCCAGGTAACTGCCATGTCTCATCAATAAAGACTTAAAGAAGACCTCTCAGAGTTCTCTACCTAGTTATTCCTGTCCAGCAGGGTTCAGGAATATGAGCACACAGCAGTCAGTCTTCACAGTGGAGGATATGAAGAACATGCCAGTAATTGATAAGGAGACTGAGGAAGGTGAGGACCAAGAAATAACCATTATCATGAAAGAAATAGAGCTGGGCAAGCTTATGGAGCCAAAGGTAAACAAGTCTCATTGCCCTGATGGAATACATTCCAGGATACCAACAGAGTTAGTGGGAGAAATAGCAGATGCACTTAGAGACATAGCATCCTGCAGCAGAGACAGGCCCTTTGGCCCATGCTGACCAGAATGTCCATCCACACTAACCCCATTTCCCTGCACTTGGCTCATCTGCTTCTGACCCTTTCCTATCCATGTATTTGTCCAAATGTCTTTTACCTGTTGTGAGAGTGTACCCACCTCAACCACTTCCACTGGCAGCTCAGTCCATATACATACCACCCTCTGTGTAAAACAGTTGCCCCTCAAATTCCCTTTTATTGTTTCCCCTCTAACATTCAACTGATGCCCTCCAGTCCTTGATTCCCTGGGAAAAAGACTGAATGCATTCACCTTATCCATGCCCATCATGGTCTTATGCACTTCTAGAACAGTACCCACTCAGTTTCCTCTGCTCTAAACAAAAAAAATCCTCGCTTGTCCAACCTCTCCCTATAACTCAGACCCCTGAGCCCTGACAACATCCTTTTAAATTGTTCTGCACTTTTTACAGTTTAATAACTGAAACCTACACTGCATTCATCATATTTCCAGTATTTCCCCACGGCGCTGGAACCGACGTGACAACGCCAATGGATTACAATCCATGATCGAGCATTAACTCCTTTACAACAATCCCGTTTTCATAGTATTTCACATGGTGCAGGTATCCTTGTGTCTTTCAGGTTGTATGGTTAATTAAAGACTTGTCCTTCTACAAAGCAAAGCTGTGGCTTAATTGTTCCTGGGAAACATGCCATGATTTTTCAGACTTTCAAAAACAAACAAACTCTTTCTCCACAGTCACCACGCTAACATGGACTTGGCTGTACCTTAGTACTTTTTCCAGTCACACTCTTATTTGGAATATTTGCCCACGGACAGAATACACACCTTCCCTTCCACATGAAAAGGCCAATGAATATTCAGATCGGCACGGATCAAGTAACTATCAAAACTGAAAATGAAGTTCAATTTGAATTTCTCATCCACAAATCCACCCTTTCGGTACCCTACAACTGAGAAAACAACTCCCCATATTAATACAGGATGGATCTTTATAAGACAATTATAGTATTAAATTGTAGTTTCATGTTTCCCAAAGTTTTAACTCTCAGTCTAACAATTTCTTTCTTCTGTGAACTGAAATCCAAACCAATCTCCTCACTCCTTCCCTCTGCACCCAGTTCTCTCTCACTCTCTTCTCTCTTTGAATTCAGTTTCCTAGCTCCTGTCTGCGGGCTAAGAACCAAATCAATAAGTCTGACTCTGAGTCCAGCAGGGTTGAGGGGTGGGGGCGTTGTTGATGAATCCTCTGATGACAACCATCCTGCATACACTGCTTCCTGAACACTCTGGCCAAAACCCGTCCTACTAAAATGAACCAAATTAGAACTCAAATTGCAGGCCCATCTTTGTCACTTTCCATAAAAACCCTGAATCTTCTCAAAAGAGTTCTGATAACTTTCTGCAAAATGCTGCACCACTGATAGTCTGATCATATCTCAGGGGGGCCAGGAAAGGGGCCATTCCCCTGGGTCTGCTCCCAGGGAGAGGAAGATGCCAATGACAGATTAATCCCTCACAACCACAGCCTCCTTCCCAGGCACTGTGCATACTCCCACAATTGGCCAGCACTGTGCCCACAGACTGGTCTCCTCTCCTACAGCACGTGCTCCCGATCATACAGGAGCCTGGGTGATTGACAGCAGCTGCTGCCCAATATATCAGAATCCCTCCAGTATGGAAACTGGCCCTTCGGCCAAACAAGTCCATAATGACCCTCCAAACAGTAGCTTATACAGACCCATTCCCCTACCCTATATTTACCCCTGACTAATGTAACTAATACTATGGGCAATTTAGAATGGGCAATTCACTTGTCCTGCCCATCTTTGGATTGGGAGAAGAAACCGGAGCACCCGGAGGAAACCCGCTCAGACACGGGAAGAATGCACAAACTCCGGGTTTGGCTGGAATCGAAACCGGGTACCTGGAGCTGTGAGGCAGCAATGCTAATCACTGAACGGTCTCTATAGACGGGAAGGGGTGGGGCTGGAGAACTGGGGTAATGAGATTGTAAACAATGAATGAACGTGGAGGACACTGGGGAATGGACAGGTCACTGAGCGACAGTAGCAGTGCAACAGCAGAAGGGGATCCTGGACAAACTGAGCTATGGGAGAGTCTGACAGGAGAGAAACTACAGGAAGGTTCTGTTTGGAGGCTCAGTCAGGGACAGCTGGGAGACAGTATGGCCTGGTGGCTTGGGCAGGTTTTCCAGTCATCCTCTTCAAAGATGCTGTTCCTCAACTCTGAGCCAGATCCTCCTGGTCCAGAGGAAAGGACACTATCACCATTTCCTGGTGGGCTAGTGTTGTGTAGAGTGATTTAGAGCAGGTGTAGGGTCTACATCACGGGTTCTGTTTTAGATTCGTCACGTTTAAGGCAACACTGACACAGGTAAGGGGTTTCAGTAGCAATGGAGCCTGGGTGAGGTGGAGACAAGCAACATTTTAGAGATTGGAATTCCTGGTGTTTGTGCTTGTGTAGATGTCTGATCAGAAGGTCACCTTGGGGTCAGATATGACAGCAATATTGTGAAGAGTGTGGTTCTGTCTCAGATAGTTCCAAGGGAGAGGGAGGGGCTCAGCAATAAGGGAAAGGAATTTGTAATAACTACTGAAGGCAATGGATTTAACCACTTCAATGTTTCATTGGAGGAAACTGCAGCCAATCGCGTAGTGGAAGTGTGATGAGTAGTTTGATAACTGAGTAATGGAGAGGGATGATGGGGAGGGAGAGCTGGGCATTGTCCATGTACATGTGAAACCTAACACGGTGCTTTTGGACGATGTCACCTCCTGGCAGTATGTCGGTGAGAAACAGGAGCGACCAAAGATACATCCTTAAGGAACACCAAATACAAGGAACTCAGAAAGGAAAGGAAGAATTGGGATGGAGCAGGTTTTTCCAACAACGGTGAGGTAAAATATTAGTTTTTAGCTGAATGGGAGAGAAGGACATAACCATAAGAGACAGACAGATAGAACAAGGAACAATATCTGTGAATTGGTGAGGGGGAGTGATGAGGAGGAGGCGCAGCCCAACTCCAAAAACACTATTTCTAAATTAGTGGCGTCACCCAACTCCACCCTAGTCTCAGCTCATTTACTGAAATCCTCGTACATCCCTGTGTTATCTCCAGACTTCGTTATCAAACAAAATCTTGGCCAGCCTCCCACATTCAACTTACATGCAATCTCAAGAATATCTAAAAATATACTGCCCAAATGCTCTCTTGTACCAAAACTTGTTGATCCATCAACAAGCAACAATTTAAAATTCTCACCCTTGATGTAATTCCTGGCTGAGAACATCCCTGTTTCCCTGCACCGCACAACCTGTGAGACCCCGACAACTCATTTTCAGACTCCCAACAATGTGTTTATTCATTGCTTCAACTGTCTGACTGTTTCTACTGTTGCCAAGGCAACACGGTCTGGAATTCCCTAACCCTCTCGGACCTGCTTTCCTCTTTTAAGGTATTCCTGAAAACATGTTTATTTGGCAATTCTTTTGATCACCTGACCTAATATCCCCATCTGTGGCCTTATGTCAGAAATTCTCAATAGTGTTTCTGTGGGATTATAAAAATGATTTAAAAAAAACATACTGTTGTTGATTTGCACACACATTGTCAACTCCTCACTGTCGCTGAGTGAATAATCTATAACAACATTTACCCAACCACATTGTGGGAACACCTTCACCACACGAATTGCGCTGCCAGTGAAGTTTATCACGTGGTAAAGTATAGTCCCGCCCCTCATTCACTCCGATTCATTGAAGGAACAACTAGCACCTCTAGCCCCTGTACCTCCACTCTTTTTGGTCCTGCGCTGACATCAATAATCCGAGGCCCATTCAGGGCTTGAGCAAGCTCAGTGCTTCCTGCTTTTGCTGCAGTTCATCAGGTATAAGAGAGAGAGGGCTCATCCCTGTTTCTCCTCATGTCAGAAAATAACAACAACTACCTGTATTGTATGGAGCCTTTCACTGACAAGTCTCCTAAAATGCTTCACGAATGATGGAAACGTTGATTAAAGAGAACGATTTTTAGATACATCTTTAAGGCGGACAGAGGGGGTTCGGGAGGATATTCCAAAGGTGAGTGTCCTCAGCAGCTCCAAGCGTGGAGTGATATAGGTGGGCAACAGCTTACAATGGAGACAGTTAGTGGCTAACGATAGGCTAACAACCTCATGTCGTAGCCCCCTAATCCACATACCAGGCCTTGTTCTCACAGCCCGCCATTACACACTGCCTATGTTTAGCCACTAACAGTCTCCATTAACAGCTAGTCACCCAGCCAGAGCGTTATCCTTTATCCAACTGTTCTTCTCACTCTATCCCCACCTATCCTTTACTTCTTTTATTCTCTCCCCACACTATCTTCTGCAAATAAACTGACTTTTTTTTCTCAGTAACATCTGTTCTGTGGAAGGGACACCGGATCTTAAACTTTAACTCTGATTTCTCTTCACAGATGCTGCCAGACCTTTTCCAGAACCTCCTGGTTGTTGTTTCTGATTTACATCAGTGTAAACTGCTATTCCGGCCCTGGGGATAGCTACTCATCATGTATCTCCCCCAATCCCATCTAGCTTTCTGTTGATCATTAAAGTTTTTCTCACCCCTCATTCAATCCCATTGGCTGCAGGACCACATAGCCTCTCCTCCCATTGGTCTGGAGCTGCCGTCAATCAACCAGGCACAATTGTCATGCGAGTGGAGGGCTAATCCCTCTCTCTGCCCTGGGATGAACTTCCACATTCACAGTGAACGGGGCAGTTTCACAGAGCACAGGGCCTGGGGGCTATTCGGCCCATTGGGGCTGTACTCTCTCCCTCTGGAGATGCTGCAAACCTGCCCCAAGTCCCCTCCAATGAGACCATAGCCTCACAAATCTTTCCTTAAAAAGTAAAATTCCAATACTGTTTCAGAATATCTGCTGAATCTGTGTCGTTCAGACTGTTCCAGGTGCTCAGAACTTACTGAGTAAAATAGTGTTTACATTTCCACCTTGTATTCTTTGCCACTTACTTGAAAATAGTTATTAAAAATTGTGACAGTGTTAACAATTCCCCTCTCTCTCTCTCTCTCTCTGCAAATTCAAGACCTTGGAACCAAATCTGCACCAGATCGAAATCACTGCTTTACCTTCTCAGCTCCAAGGACAATTATCTGTGCTTCAGCTAGCTCTCCACAAAAGAGAGGAATGCATCTTAATTTATTAAGATCAAAGAAACAGACCTTCGGTCTAATTTGTCTGTGCCAACAAGGAATCCTAAACTAATTGATTCCCATTTACCATCTATTGGCCTATGTCCATTAAAACCCTTCCTATTCATGTACCCAATTGGAATCCTTTTAAATGTTGTGAATTTAGCAGCCTTCACTACTTCATCTGGTAGCTCCTCCCATACACACACCTCACTCAGCTTGAAAACATTGCCAGTTAGATCCCTTTTAAATCTTTGCCCTCTCAAATTAAACCCATGTGCTCTAGTTTTGGACCCACCTAACCTGAGTAAAAAGGATGACAGCTGCTCACCTCATCCATGCCCCTCGTGATTTTATAAATCTCCATGAAGTCACCTCTCAGTCTTTGACTCTCCAGAGAAAATAGACCCAGCCGATTCAGCCTCTCCCTGTAGCCCAAATCCTCCAATCCTGGCAACATTTTTGTAACTCTTCAAGTTTCACAACATCCTTCCCAGAACAGAGAAATTCAAACTGAAAACAGAATTCCAGAAGTGGCTTATCAACGTCCTGTCCAGCCATAATATGACATCCCAGCTTCTGTATTCAATGCATTGACCAATAACGGAGAGCGTTAATGGAGTCCCATTTGCCAGCGGTTCACCCTTATCCCTCTAAATCCTTCCTCTTCATGTACCCAATCAGATGCCTTTTAAATGCTCTAATTGTACTAGCCTCCACCCCATCCTCTAGCAGTTCATTCCATAAACGCGCTGCCCTCAAAATGAATAGCATGCCCCTTAGATCCCTTTTAAATCTTTTCCCTCTCACCTTAAGCGTGTACCCTCTAGTTCTCGACCCACCGAACTTCGGAAAAAGTCCCTGACTGCTCACTTTATCCATGCCATTCCTGATTTTATAAGATCACCACTCAGCCTCCAACACTCCAGGGAAAATAGTCCCAGCCTATTCAGCCTTTCCCAATAGGTCAAACCGTCCATCCCCGGGAAAGTCCTTGCAAATGTTTTCTGAACCCTTTTCAGTTTCTCAACATTATTCCAAGAACAGGGAGATTGGAACTGAAAACATAATTCCAGAAGAACTTTAATCAACACCCTATATAGCCATAACATGATGTTACAACATCTGCATTCAATGCATTGTCCAATAACGGGGTGCGTACCAAACGCTGCATACACTACCCCGCCTCCCTGTGACTCTACTTTCAAGGAACTATGAACCTGCATTCCAAGGACTCCTTGTTCAGCAACGCACCCCAGGACTTTACCAGTCAGTGTATAAGTCCTGCCCTGATTTGCCTTTCCAAAATATTTCAGCTCACATTTATCTAAATTGAACTCCGACTGCCATTCCTTGCTCCAATGGCCCATCTGATCAAGTAGTAAAAAATGAGGTCTGCAGATGCTGGAGATCACAGCTGAAAATGTGTTGCTGGTTAAAGCACAGCAGGTCAGGCAGCATCTCAGGAATAGGAAATTCGACGTTTCGAGCATAAGCCCTTCTTCAGGAATGGGAGAGAGTTTGCCAAGCAGGCTAAGATAAAAGGTAGGGAGGAGGGACTAGGGGGAGGGGCGATGGAGGTGGGATAGGTGGAAGGAGGTCAAGGTGAGGGTGATAGGCCGGAGTGGGTTGGGGGCGGAGAGGTCAGGAAGGTGGTTGCAGGTTGGGAGGGCGGTGCTGAGTTGAGGGAACTGACTGAGACAAGGTGGGGTGAGGGGAAATGAGGAAACTGGAGAAATCTGAATTCATTCCTTGTGGTTGGAGGGTTCCCAGGCGGAAGATGAGGCGGTCCTCCTCCAGCCGTCGTGTTGTTATGTTCTGCCGGTGGAGGAGTCCAAGGACCTGCATGTCCTCAGTGGAGTGGGAGGGAGAGTTAAAGTGTTGAGCCACGGGGTGGTTGGGTTGGTTGGTCCGGGCGGCCCAGAGGTGTTCTCTGAAGCGTTCTGCAAGTAAGTGGCCTGTCTCCCCAATGTAGAGGAGGCCACATCGGGTGCAGCGGATGCAATAGATGATGTGTGTGGAGGTACAGGTGAACTTGTGGCGGATATGGAAGGATCCCTTGGGGCCTTGGAGGGAAGTGAGTGTGGAGGTGTTGGCGCAGGTTTTACATTTCCTGCGGTTGCAAGGGAAGGTGCCGGGAGTGGAGGTTGGGTTGGTGGGGGGTGTGGATCTGACGAGGGAGTCACGGAGGGAGTGGTCCTTGCGGAACGCTAATAGGGAGGGGAGGGAAATATGTCCTTGGTGGTGGGGTCCGTTTGAAGGTGGCGGAAATGACGGCGGATGATACATTGTATGCGGAGGTTGGTGGGGTGGTAGGTAAGAACCAGTGGGGTTCTGTCTTGGTGGCGTTTGGAGGAGCGGGGCTCAAGGGCGGAGGAGCGGGAAGTGGAGGAGATGCGGTGGAGGGCATCGTCGATCACGTCTGTGGGGAATCTGCGGTCCTTGAAGAAGGAGGCCATCTGGGCTGTGCGGTGTTGGAACTGGTCCTCCTGGGAGCAGATGCGGCGGAGACGAAGGAATTGGGAATATGGGATGGAGTTTTTACAGGGGCAGGGTGGGAGGAAGTGTAGTCCAGGTAGCTGTGGGAGTCAGTCGGTTTATAGTAGATGTCTGTGTTGAGTCGGTCGCCCGAGATAGAGATAGAAAGGTCTAGGAAGGGGAGGGAGGAGTCTGAGATAGTCCAGGTGAATTTGTGGTCGGGATGGAAGGTGTTAGTAAAGTTGATGAAATGTTCAACCTCCTCGTGGGAGCACGAGGCAGCGCCGAGACAGTCATCAATGTAGCGGAGGAAAAGGTGGGGGGTGGTGCCAGTGTAGTTGCAGAAGATGGACTGTTCCACATATCCTACGAAGAGGCAGGCATAGCTGGGGCCCATGCGGGTGCCCATGGCAACTCCTTTGGTTTGGAGGAAGTGGGAGGATTGAAAAGAGAAGTTATTCAGGGTGAGGACCAGTTCAGTCAGTCGAAGGAGGGTGTCAGTGGAAGGGTACCGGTTGGTGCGGCGGGAAAGGAAGAAGCGGAGGGCTTTGAGTCCTTCGTGATGGGGGATGGAGGTGTACAGGGACTGGATGTCCATAGTGAAAATAAGGCATTGGGGACCGGGGAAGGGAAAATCCTGGAGGAGGTGGAGGGCGTGGGTGGTGTCCCGAACGTAGGTGGGGAGTTCTTGGACTAAAGGGGACAGGACCGTGTTGAGGTATTGGGAGATGAGTTCGGTGGGGCAGGAGCAGGCTGAGACAATGGGTCGGCCGGGGCAGGCAGGTTTGTGGATTTTGGGTAGGAGGTAGAAGCGTGCGGTGCGGGGTTGTGGGACTATGAGGTTGGAGGCGGTGGATGGGAGATCCCCTGAGGTGATGAGGTCATGGATGGTCTGGGAGATGATGGTTTGGTGGTGGGAGGTGGGGTCGTGGTCAAGGGGGCGATAAGAGGAGGCGTCCGTGAGCTGGCGTTTGGCCCCAGCGGTATAAAGGTCAGTGCACCAAACTACTACCGCTCCTCCCTTGTCTGCTGGTTTGATGGTGAGGTTGAGGTTGGAGCGGAGGGAGTGGAGGGCTGCACGTTCTGAGGGTGAGAGGTTGGAGTGGGTGAGAGGGGTGGACAGGTTGAGTCGGTTAATGTCGCGGTGGCAGTTGGCTGTAAAGAGGTCGAGGGCGGGTAGGAGGCCAGCACGGGGTGTCGAGGTCGATGGGGTGCGTTGCAGGCGGGAGAAGGGGTCGTCAGAGGGTCGGCGGGAGTCTTGGTTGTGAAAGTAGGCACGGAGACGAAGGCGGTGGATGAATTGTTCAATATCGCGCCGCGTGTTGAACTCATTGATCCGAGGGCCTAGGGGAATGAAGGTGAGTCCCCTGCTGAGGACTGATCTCTCATCCTCAGAGAGGGGGAGGTCTGGAGGGATGGTGACGATCCGGCAGGGCTGGGAGCTAGGACCTGGTGTGGGACTGGAGCTGGGGGTGGGGGCGGGGTTAGGGGCAGGGACAGAGATCGACGTAGTGGCGGGGTTAGACGTGGTGGCGTTGCTTGATGCGGGGGCGGGGTCAAGCGTGGGGGCGGGGTCATGCGTCGTGACGTAGATGATCTTGGGGGCGGGGTTACGTGTAGTGGCGAATGATGGTATGGGGGCGGGGTTGTGCGTGGTGACGAAGGTTTGCGTGGGGGCGGGGTTACGTGTAGTGGCGAAAGACGGCGTGGGGGCGGGTACTGATCAAGATCCTGTTGTATTCTGAACTAACCAACATCACTGTCCACTACACCTCCAATGCTGGTGTCTTCTGTAAACCTACTGACCGTACCACATATATTCACATCCAAGTCATTTATTTAAGGGCCCAATATCCATCCTTGCAGCACACTGCTAATCACAGGCCTCCAGTCCGCAAAGCAACCCTCCATATTCTCTGTCTCCGACCTTCAAGGTAGTTTTGTAATGGTTTGCTCTCCCTGCATTCCATGTTATGTAACCCTGCTAACCAGTCTGCTTTGTTGAACCTTGTTGAATGTCCAGATAAACAACATTCACCGCCTGGCTTAATCAATTTTCATTGTCACTTCAAAACACTCACTCAAGTTAGTGAGACACAATTGTGCATGTACAAAGCCACATAGACACTCCTTAATCATTACTTACCTTTCCAAATAGATGTATATCCTGTCCCGCTGCGCCTTTCTTGTTTGGTCCACACCCTCCCACCAACTCACGCTCCACACCCTTCACCCTCCCTTGCCGCCATGAGAGATGCAAAACATGCGGCCACACCTCCCTCTGACCTCTGTCCAGAACCATTTACCGCTAATGGAGTCAGGTGTTACTAGGGGACACAGCTTTAAATTAAGGGGTGGTAGGTATAAGACAGATGTTAGGGGTAGATTCTTTACACAGCGGGTTGAGAGTTCATGGAATGCCCTGCCAGTAGCAGTGGTGAACTCTCCTTTTTTATGGTCATTTAAACGGGCATTGGATAGGCATTTGGAAGTTATTGGGCTAGTGTAGGTTAGGTAGGATTCGGTCGGCGCAACATCGAGGGCCGAAGGGCCTGTACTGCGCTGTATCTTTCTATGTTCTATGTTCTATGTTCTAAGACCCCAAAATGATCTTTTCACATCAGGCAAAGATTTGCCTGCACATCCCAAAACCTCATATACTGCATCTAGACACTTTGGGAAATTTAACATGGCTCATCCAACTAACCTACACATCTTTGGACTGTGGGAGCAAACTGGAACACCCGAAGGAAAACCTCACGCACACTGGGGAGAATGTGCCAACTCCAACACAGACAGTCGCCCAAGACGGGAATCAAACCGAGGTCCCTGGTGCTGAGGAAGCAGCACTAACCACTGAGCCACAATACTGTGGGATCTTTGGTGCTAATGCGCTGCCCCACTGATATTTCAGTCACTCATCCTGCCTCATTTCCTTAGAGACAGTGATGGCGGAGTGAAATTATCGATAGATAGTTAATCCAGAGACCCAGATAACGTTCTGGGGACCTGGGTTTCAATCCCATCACGGCAGATTTTGGAACGTGAATTCAATAAATATCTGGAAAAAATAATCTAGTGACGACAAGGAATCCACTGTCAATTGTTGGAAAAACCAATGTGGTTCACTCATGACGTTGAGGGAAGGAAAATGCCATCCTTACCTGGTCTGGTCTGCAAGTGACTCCAGACATATAGCAGCGTGGTTGACTCTTAACTGCCCTCTGTTCCTTCTCTAGTAGGTACATCCTACAAACTGAATCAGAAATGGTCTCGGACACACTGAACAAATACCTTTCCATTCAAGCACTTAACACTACAGCACTCCGAGGCCAAGTTGGTAATGTTAAAACCACTTATCATTGCATCCACATTATTCTTACAGATAACTGAGGTCTCCTGGTAAAATTGTGTCTCAATTCCCCGCTGACTATTGGGAGAGAGTCTATAATACCATCCCAGTTAGATGGTCATCCCTTTCTTATTTCTCAGTACCAATCAAATAACTTGCCTGGGTGTACTCCCAGAAATATCCTCCCGAAGCCCAGCCATAATGTTATCCCTAAGCAAAAATACCTCTCTCCCTGCTCTGTTGGCCCCTTTCTATCCTTGCTGTAGCATCTATAACCTGGAACATTAAGCTGCTAGTCCTATCCATCCCTGAGTGATGCCCCTGTAATTGTTGTAACATCCCAGTCCCATGTTCAAAACTATACCCTGAGCCCACCTGCCTTCCCTGTCAGGTCTCTTGCACTGAAATAAATGCAGCGCAACTGGTCCGTCGCACCTCATTCTGTGGCTTGCTCTTGCCTGCCTTGACAGTCGGACTGGTTAACAGTGCCAGCCTCAGACTCAACTCTTTTCTCACTATCTCTTTAGGATTACCCCGACTACCTCACTGGTTTAATGCCTCCCGAGGAGCACTAGCAAATCTCCCTGCTCGTCAGGACCCCCTGCTTTCCCCTTCCTATGCCATTGGTACCAATGTACAATGACCTCGCACTGGTTATTTTCCCTTTTGAGAATATTCTGCTCCCTCTGGGAGACATCCTTGACACTGGCACCAGGGCAGCACCGCCCCATTCTGATCTCTCACTGTCAGCTGCAGTAACAGCAGACTGTGCTCCTGACTAGAGAGTCCCCTATCACCATCGATCATGTGGAACTGGATATACCTCACGTTATGTTAGAAGCCAGTCTCAGTACCAGTAACTTGTCTGTCAGTGTTACATTCCCCTGAAAGTCTATTACCACCTACATTTTCCAAAACAGTATACTTGTCTGAGATGGGGATAGCCACAGGAGACTCCTGCAGTACCGACCTACCCCTCCTAGCTTTCCTGGAGGTAACCATCTACCTGACGGTATCTGCAGTATCCTGCAATCCTGAGACTGCCACCTATCACACTCCCCGGCTCCTGTCAATTCCTCACTGCCTTTAAATCTCTCCTTCACCAATCCATGCGATCCAATAGGGTTTGCAATCACACTTCCTGCAGACATAATCATCAGGATCATTGAAACTCTCCCTAATCTCCCACATCCGACAGGAACAGCACGCCACTCTACAACAGGCCATCTCTCCGCCTTAACAATCTACGGACCAAGACAAAGGCACAGTCTTACTGCTCGATAAATACTGCCCGAGAATAACAATGCTTACGTTTTATATTTTAAACATTTAATCAAGAGACTGTAAGACATTAAAAATAAATCCTCACCTGACTCACTACTGTAGATTTAATAAAATAAAACCGACTAAGATTGATGTTTGAAGAGGCTGAAACTCACTGAGCTGATCCCCGGCTCGGAGTCCTTCCAACGGTGAGGTCTCTCTGAGGGCAGCTGTGAAATGTCACTGTTTCTCTTCTCTGCTCGCTCCATTTCCAGAGAGGTTTTTATCTTCACAGCAAGTCATTCGTTGCAGGCAAGACCTCAGAGAGGTCACTGCTTGGTTTTATTTAACGGGGATTGCCTTTGCTGTCCTGACCAGTATTTCTTGCCCACCTTTATTTGTGTTGGATAAAGTGGTGGTAGAATGTCTTCCTGAAATGCTGCAGTTCATGTACACCACAGTTGTGTTTGGACAACAATCCCCCTCTGGCCCCACAACCCTCCCTGTCTCTGTAAACCCCCTCCAGCTTCACCACCCTCACTGTCTCTGTAATCCCCCTCCAGCCTCACCGCCCTCCCTGTCTCTGTAATCCCCCTCCAGCCTCACCACCCTCCCTGTCTCTGTAATCCGCCTCCAGACTCACCACCCTCCCTGTCTCTGTAATCCGCCTCCAGCCTCACCACCCTCCCTGTCTCTGTAATACCCCTCCAGCCTCACCACCCTCCCTGTCTCTGTAATACGCCTCCAGCATCAGAAATTACATGTCCGTGGCATAGGATTTTTATTTGGACTCATTGTTGTTTCTTTTATATCAAAAATGTAAAATTAAAAAACCCAAAAAAACGTGAATTTTTTCCCCGCAAACAGATTTCTGTTTTGGAGTGGTTGCCACCTGGACGTTTGAGTATTTTATCTCAAATTGTACACGTAGAATGATGGAACTTTTTTTAAAAACAAAGTTAAAAAGGGAGGCAGTGGCCTAATGGTATTCTTGCTAGACGAGTAATATGTGTAATGTTCTGAGGATTAGGGTTAGAATCCCAACATGGTTGATGGTGGCATCTGAATTCAATACAATCTAGAATAAAAAGGCTAATAATGACCATGAAACTATTGTCGATTGTTAGAAAACACCCATCTGGTTCACTAATGTCCTTTATGGAAAGAAACTGTCATCCTCACCTGGTCTGACCGACAGTTGACTCCAGCCCCACAGCAATGCAGATAACTCTCAACTGCCCTCAGGGTAAACACCCACATCAACTGAGTGAATAAACAAAAAGAGATTTATTTTTAAATCGCGGAGGAGAGCTTTTCCAAACTAAAATCATGTTTTCAAAGTTTAAAAAATGATCACTTTGGTCGGATGGCACTGTGGACGCTGCAATAATCAGAGTGAACTAAAGGAACATACAGAGAGATCTCAGATATAATGTCAGAACAATAAGGTGGTAATAGTAGGTGATTTAATTTTGCAAACATTGACTGGGATTACCATAGCGTGAAAGGTTGGTTGGTAAAGAGTTTGTTGAACGAGTTCGAGAAAATGTTCTTTATCAATATGTAAACGTTCCTATCGGAAAGCAAGCAACCCCTGATCTTTTCTTGGCTGATCAGATAGGGCAAGTGACTGAAGTGATAGGACGGGGACAGTTTGGGTGGGAGGAAATTGTGGGCACCATGGAGAAATATATATATGGTCTTTAAGTATGGGTGAGCTGCCTGATGACTGGAGAGGGGCTAATGTTGTATCTTTGTTTGTGAAGGAATAGATGGAGAAGCCTAGGATCTGTAGAAAACTGAGTCTGACTTCAGTGATGGGTGACCTCTTGGAGGTAATTCAGAAGGATAGAGTTTGCATGTATTTGGAGAGTTAAGGAGTGATAAGGGACAGTCAACATGGTTCCATAACAGGGGGTCTCACAGACCTGATCGAGGTTTTCAAGGTAGCAACCAAGAAGATCGATGAGGGAAGAGCGTTAGACATTGTTTATTTGGACTTCAGTAAAGCCTTTGACAAGGTTCTGTATGGGAGACTAATTTGTAAAGTTTGATCACATGGGATTCAGGAAGAGCTTGCCAACTTGATCCAAAACTAGCTTAACGGTAGGAAACAGAATGTAATACTGGAGGTTGCTTTTCAGACTGGAGGCCCATGACCAGTAGTGTTCTACAGGAATCGGTGCTGGGTCCATTTTTGGTTACCATGCGTGTAGATAATTTGGGTAAGAATATACAAAGTATGGTTTGTTTGTGGGTGACATCAAACTGTTAAAGTGGACAGTAACACGGGTTATTTATGATTACAAAGGAATCTTGATCAATTGGGTGAATGGGCCAAAGAGGGGCAGATGGAGTTTAATTTGAATAAATGTAAGATATTACAGTTTGATAAAACAGACATCCCCTTTAGCCTCATTAATTAATTTCACGAAATAAAAGTAAGGCCTTGAATAGTGATATAGAACAAACAGGCTGAGGGGTTCAGGTCTTGTGTCATATGTAGACAGGGTGGTACAGAAGGTGTTTAGCACACCTACCTTCATTGGTCAGACCTTTGGGTAGAGGAGCTGGGACGTATGTTGAGGCTGTACAGGATGCTGGCGAGGCCTTTCTGCAATACTGCATCCACTTCTGGTTCCCCTGTTATAAGAAGGATCTTATTAAAGAAGGTTCAGAAGCTATATCCCAGGATGTTGCCATGAATGGAGGCATGGTGTTGAAGGAGAGACTGGATAGGCCGAGAGTTCTGTCACTGGAGTGAGAGGTTGAGGTGTGACCTTATTAAAGGTTTATAAAATCACAGACGGTGAATGGCCGGGAGGTCGCAGGGGGAATTCAAGACTTGGGTGCATACATTTTGAGGAGAGATGAGAAAGGTTTTAAACAGATTTTAGGATGTTTTATAGATATTTTATAGATATTCTAATAGATATTAGGATATTTTTACATTTGGAAAATGAACTGCAAGGGGAAATGGTAGCTGTGAATACAATTTCAATCTTTAAAAGACATCTGCAAAAGTTCATAAATAGGAAATATTTGGAGGCAGGTGCAGTTAGTTTAGTTTGGAGTTATAGTCGACATGGATTGGTGAGACCACAGAGTCTGCTTCCATGCTGTATAACTTTAAGACTATTACTCTCGGTGTCTCTGTAAATTGCTCCATGCTCACAACTCTCCCTATCACTGTCACCTCATCAGCTTCACACCTCTTCCTTATCTCTGTAATTCCTCTCCAGCCTCAGAACCCTCACTATCTCTGGTATCTCAAAACATCTGTCTCTGTAATATCATCCATTCTCACAATCCTCCCGGTTTTTAATCTCCTCGAGCCCCACAAATCTCTGTGCTAAGTGCCTTTCACTAATTCCAGCCTTGAGAATAGCCCATTTTTTAACTCTGATTCCTGCACCCTGAGCTCCAGAAATTACTACTAAACCTCTCTGCTCATTTTCCTCATCAAAATATTAACTAAACATGTATCATCTATGCTAATATCAAAAGGTATTAGATGATCATACCAGCTCTGTGTGCTTCATGACCAATATGGATAAGATCGACAGTTTTATACCGGAGACTCTGACCCCATTTTATTCCATTTTTCTCTGTGATTCTCTCTTTTCAAAGCAGACAGGAGTGGGAAGCATGGAGAATGTAAATAATACGTGGCCTTCATAGTGAGGGGATTCTACCACCATGGACTGTTTACCCTTCAGCTCCACAATGTCCTCTCGCCTATCCAAGCTATCACAGATCCTGACACCAGGGAGGTAACATACCATCCGGCATTGAAGTCTGTGTCGACAGAAGTGCCTGTCTGTGCCCCGACTATTGAAACCCTTGTCACTATAGACCTGCCACTCTCTATCGTCCCGTTCTGTGCAGCAGAGCTTTCTGTGGTGTCATGAAGCTGGCTGTTACTGATTTCCCCTGAGAGGCCACCCCACCTGTAACCTCCCAAAGAATCCCAAGTGGTATATCTGTATCTGTTTGAGAAGGGTATAACCACTGGGAACTCCTGCACTCCCTTCCTGTCTATTTTCTTGATCTGATGGTCACCCAATCCCTTTCTGCCTGTGCAGCCCTCACTTGCAATGTGACTAACTCACTAAACGTGCTGACCATAACATGCTCAGTATCGCAGACGCTGCACAGTGAGTCCACTCTCAGCCACAGCTGTGAAAAACAGTTATCCAGTAGCTGCAGATGGGCCCACTTCCTGCACACAAAGCCGTCAGGGATACTGGAAGCTTCCCTTATTTCCCACATTGGGCAAGAGTTGCACACCACAGGTCTGAGGGCTCCTGTCTCGATGTCTCTCTGCATTCATCTAGTTACTCCCACTAAGAATTTAAATGAGCTGGCAACCTTCCTTCACACAAACATTTCCATTATAATCAAAAGCACCAATTTTTACTTAAGCTGTTATGTTATACTTGAAAAACTGTTCAGAAATACTCTGCAGGTAACACTTAAAAACTGGCTGTTCCCATTGGGACCATGTGAACTATTGAACGGCCTGAACTAAAACGGAGTTTCAGCTTCACCTTCTCCCTGTCTCCCCTCACTCTGTTTACACCCAACTTCAAAACACACTCATTGAGCCAAGCAGCCCTCAGTACAGCCCTGTTATTTTCATCATCTGCTCACACCTACACTGCCCTCAGCCTCCTGTCCTGTTCCAATGCATCTCAATGGGACCTCAGGAACAGCATCTCATCTTTCAATCAGCCCTTTGTAACCCCAGAGTCAACATGGACCTCAGCAGTTTCTGGGTGAATGGACAGTTGTTAGAATCTGGAATATTCCACCTGGAAAGGTGCTGGAATTTGAGACCAAAAGGATTTTTAATGGGAATTTTGCAGGTTATTGAAAATAAGGAGTTTACAGATTAACATCATGAAGTGGGTGATTGGGTGAAGATCTGAGCGTTCTTACAAAGAGACGAGGTGTAATTTGTATAAATCGGTGCTCCCTCTCAGGGCAATACCTCCTTCCTCAGCGACAGGGCCCAGAACAGAGCACATACCCAAAGGGTGATCCAACCACGAATTCGTAATCTTTCTGCTTAACAAAAATATTGGAGATATTTCCCCACAAACAGAACAGACAAACCTTTCTCCTTCCACAGTTAAATGCCAATGATATTCAGACCCTGATGACTCCACTGACTGTCCAGTGGCCCTTCCTCAGAACCGATGGGAGCTGGGAAAATTAGAACCTGACAGTGTGGAAACAGGCCATTCGGCCCAAAAGGTCCACGGCGTCCCTCCGAGCAGTATCCCACCCAGACCCATTCCCCCACCCTATTACTGTATATTTCTCCTGACTAATGCACCTCAACTACACATCCCTGAGCATTATGGGAAATTTAGCTTGGCAAATTCAACTAACCTGCAGATCTTTGTACTTCAGGAGATAGGGGTTAAAGAATAAATAATTGGCAGGGATAGAACCGAGAGCGAGACCGGAACATTTGGAAAGACAAAGGAGTGGATTACAATCTGGCTGTGAGGGTGCATAGCTGTTAATGGAGGGGACAGGAACCTGTGTCTGGCAGCATCTCAGTGGTGGTGGTGGAAATGGCGACTGATGATCTACGTTCTGCTGCAAAACAGACCCCGAGTTTCCAGCTGCCTGCCACTTTAACACACGAGTCTGTTCCCTGGCCAACATCTCTGTCTCATGCTTACTGCAGTTTTCCAGTGAGGCCAGAACATACCAAATGGCCCTGGATTTCAAGGACTGCAATTTCCCCTCCCATGTGGTCAATACCATCCACTATATCTCCTCCACTTCCTGCACCTCTGCCTTTGAAACCCACATCTCCAACTGCAACAAGGATAGAACACCCTCACCCCCAAGCTCCCCACCCACCCCAAGTCCTTACCTTCCACCCAGATAGAACACATCATCCTCTGCCATTTCCACCAGCTACAATCAGACCCCACCACCAGATTCTTAAGGGATTTGACAGAATCAATACTGATGTGTCTGAGGGTAAACACTGAGAGGGGAGTCTGAAACCAGATTCTGAGCCAGTCACAGTATCAAGGGTTCTGTTTCGGATTCATCAAGTTTAAGGCAACACAGACACGGGTAAGGGGTTTCAGTAGCAATGGAGCTGGAGTGGGGAGGAGACAAGCAATGTTTAAGGGATTGGAATTCCTGGTGTTTGGGATTGTGTAGATGTCTGATCAGAAGGTCAGCTTCGCGTCAGATACAACTGCAATATTGTGAAGAGTGTAGTTCTGCTGCATAGTTCCGAGTGAGAGGGAGGGGCTCAGCAATAAGGGAAAGGAATTTGTCAGGCAACGGGTTTAACCATTACAATGTTTCATTGGAGGAAACTGCACTTAATCGAGTAGTGAGAATGTGGTAAGCAGTTTGATAACTGAGTAACAGTGGAGTAATGGAGAGGGATGATGGGGAAGGAGAGCTAGGCATTGTCAGTGTACATGTGAAACCCAACATGGTGCTTTTGCACAATGTCACCTCCTGGCTGTATGTAGGGGAGAAACAGGAGGGGCCAAGGATAGATCCATGAGGGACACCAAATACAAGGAATTCAGAAAAGAAAGGGAGACTGGAGATGGAGAAGGATTTTTCAACAACTGTGAGATCAAATATTATTTTTTCAGAGAAGGACATAACAAAAAAGACAGAACAAGGAACAATATCTGTGAATCGGTGAGGGAGTCTGATGAGGAGGAGAAAAGAGGGTTGGAAACTCTATGGTTTAGTGAGATTAGGGTAAAGGGTCTCGATGAGCTTTGATAAGGCTTGACATGAGATTGGAGAAAGTTTGGACAAAAACCGGGAACACCACGTGAGGCAGTTTGACTCAGTGGGAGGGAGGGAAGCAGCAGATCGGATTCTCTCAGTCTTAGTGACAGAGAAACTCCATGTGCTTCTTGCTGTTGTTATTGGAGGGAAGGATGGAGGAGACAGGATGATGGACAGTGTTTCACAAAGAAAGGAAACCTGGGTAAGTGATATTTAAAGCGAGTGAACAAACCGAATGTATTTAACTTTTATCCAAAACATTAAAACAAACGACTGAAGTCCTGGTTCGAATCGCATCTTGGCAGATGCTGGAATCTGAATTCAAGAAAAAATAACTGGAATTAGGAATCTCCTGATCTCCATGGAACCATTGGCAATGGCGGAAAAAATCCTGCCAACCCGACAGTGGCCCAGCAAGCTACTCACTGTATTAATCACTGCAAAGTCTCAACAAAGGAATGAAACTGGATGGATCACTCAGCATCTAACAGGGCACCAGAAAATACAACCACAGAATCAGCCCTCTCGATGGTGCAACGTGCTCCAGACTAACATCTGGAGTTTGGTGCCAAAATGTGCAGAGCTGTCTCACAGACCAATCAAGGAACAGCCTGACATAATCATACTCATGAAATCAACTCTGACAGACAATGTTGAAAATGTGTTGCTGGAAAAGCACAGCAGGTCAGACGGCATCCAAGGAGCAGGAGAATCCACGTTTCGGGCACGAGCCCTTCTTCAGTAGCCCTCTTACAGACAAACGAACAGACACCACCATCACCATCCCTAGATATCGAGTGTGGTTCTAGAAAAGCACAGCAGGTCAGACGGCATCCGAGGAGCAGGAGAATCGACGTTTCGAGCCTAAGCCCTTCATCAGCCTGACCTGCTGTGTTTTTCCAGCACAACACTCTCGACTCTGATCTCCAGCATCTGCAGTCTTCACTTGCTCCTGAAATCTCTGGATATGTCCTGTCCCACCAGCAGGACAGACCAGGCAGAGGTGGTGGCACAGACAGGGAGGATTTACCTCTGAGTACTCAGCATTGACTCCGGACACCGGGAAATCTCATGGCTCCTGCTGATTACCAGGTACCATCCTCCCTTGGCTGATGAATCACTTCTCCTTCATTTTGAACACCATTTGGAGGAAGCACTGAGGAAGTAAAATGGTGTCAAATGTACTCTGGGTACAGGATTTGAATGTCCACAATCGAGACTAGCTCTGCAACAGAATTACTGACTGAGCTGGTCAGGTCCTAAAGGATATAGCTGTTCAACTGAGTCTGCAGCGGGTGGTGAGGGAATCAACAACAGGGAACAACATACTTGATCTCATTGTTATGAACTGACCAGCTGCAGATACATCTGTCCCCAACAGTATCGGTAAAAGCGACCGTCACACATTCCTTTTGGAGAAACAAGTCTTGGCTTAAAGTTGAGAAAAACCTCCATTGTGTTGAGTGACAGTATCACTGTTCTAAATGGGACAGACTTTGAAGAAATGTAGGATCTCAAACTGGATATCTCGGAGGCACTGTGGGACATCAACAGTAGCAGAACTGTACTCCAGCACAATCTGTAATCTCATGGGTTTGTAAATCCTGCTCTCACCCATCACCATGGGCAGTAAAGGAGGGCATGCCATGGGCAGCACCAGGCATACCTAAAAATGAAGTGCCAACCTGGTGAAGCTACCAAACAGGACTATCTGCATTTCAAACAGCATCAGCAGCAAGCAACAGAGCTAAGTGATCCCACAACCAATGGATCAGATTAGAGCTCTGCAATTCGGCTACACCCAGTTGTGAACAGTGATGGACAATAAAACAACTCACTGGAGGAAGCATCACAGATATCCCCACCCTTACTGATGGAGGGGCCTCACACATCCATGCACCCCAGATAAGAAAACAGCACTTGCAGCCAGAAGTGCAAATTGGGATGATCCATCTCAGCCTTCTTCAGTGGTTTCCAACATCACAGATGCGAGTTTTAAGCCAGTTTGAATAACATCAAGAAATGGTTAAGTAGTGAAACGGCAATGGGCCCTGCCAATATTCTGGCAATAATACTGATCCTTGTGCTCCAGAACTTGCCACGTACCGCTCCAGCACTGGCATCTACTGACAATGTGGAACATAGCTCAGGGATGTTCAACACAAAAACACAGGGCAATCCAACCCAGGCAATTTCCCTCTGTCACTCCACACTCGATCAGCAGTAAAGTGATGGAAGATGTCACCAGCAGGGCTACCAAGCAGCAGCTGCTCAGCAACAGCCAGCTGAGTGACACTCATTTTAGGCTCCACCAGGGCTACTCAGCTCCCGATTGTGTTACCGCCTGATTCACAACCTGACAACCAGCTGAATCCCAGAGGGGAGGTGAGGGGGACAGCCCAGTCCCACTCCAACACCACTATTTCTAGCTGATTATATCCTTGTCTCAGCTCATATACTCTCATCCAGCTTGTGTTATCTCCAGACTTCCTTATACAAACACACTCCTGGCCAGTTTCCCACATTCAACCTCCCTGTCATCTCAAGAGAAATTAAGTCTCTGCTGCCCAAGTACTCCCTCGTACCAAAACTTGTTGATCCATCAAAAGGCTCCTATTCATAATCAACAACGTAGTGCCACAGAGATGTACAGCATGGAAACAGACCCTTCAATCCAACCCGTCCACGCTGACCAGCTATCCTAACCTGATCTAGTCCCACCTGCCAGCAAACGGCCCACATCCTTCAATTTAAAATTCTCACCCTTGATGTAATTCCTGGTTGTGATCATCCCCAGCTCGCTGTATCACACACCCTTTGAGACCTCGACAACCCATTCTGTTCGAGACTCCCAATGACCTGTTAATTCATTACCTCATCTGTGTGGCTGCTTTTACAGTTGCCAAAGCAACAAGGTCTGAAATTCACAGCCAAAACCTCACAGGTCTGCTTTCCTCCTTTAGGACATTCCTCAAAATCTGCTTATTTGGCAATGCTTTTGGTCACCTGACCTAATATCATCCTTCTCTGGCCTTATGTCTAAAGTTCCCAATAATATTTTTGTGAAATTATAAGCAGGATAATGAAACTACAAACTGTTCTTGATTTGGACATTATCTTCAAATCATCACTGTTGCTGTAATGAATACTGTGGAATGTCTCTTACCCAACCATATTGTGGGAGCACCTTCACCACACAAACTGCAGCTGTACAAGAAAGTCAAACCTCACCCTCTCCACAGGCAACAGGGCTTTGGCATTAATCACTGAGATCTGTGGAAGGAGAAACACAGTTGATGTTTCAGGGAGTGCAAAACGGATTACAGGGAATGGAAATGGTGCAGAATTTGATAGTCAGAAATGGAAGGAAAATACACATGTTTATTGGAAAAAAGAATTCTTGACTGTCAAAGATTTTCCAGAAAAATATTAATAAGCAGCACATGGTCAGAGGCTCGGCGGCAGTGAAAAATTAACTTACAAAAATATCTGTAAAAGTAATAGTAAAATACTAAACAGACCAAAAATACACCCATTGTTTGAGACTGAGGAAGCTAGATATCGACAAAGTGGTCATGAGGGAGCCCAGAGATGAAGCAGAACAGTGTAAGCTGTTATGATCCCACAGTCATAGAGATGTATAGCACCGACACAGACACTTCGGTCTAACTCATCCATGCCAACCAGGTATCCAAAGCTAATCTATTCCCATTTGCCAGCACTTGGCCCATGTCCCTGTCAACGCTTCCTAATCATATCATGTGTCTATTTAGATGCCTTTAACTTGTTTTAATTGTTCTAGCCTCCACCACTTCCTCTGGCAGCTCATTCCACCCACTGCATGAAAGAGTTGTCCTTTAGGATCCTTTGAAATTTTATCAGTTCACCATAAAGCAATGCCCTCTACTTCTGGACACCATCACTCCAGGGAAAAGATCTTGTTCATTTAGTCTATTCATGCCCCTCATGATTGTATAAACCTCCATAACATCACCGCTCAGCCTATGGCACTCCAGGGAAAAAAGTCCCAGCCTCCAACCTCAAATCCTCCAAAACTAACAGCATCCTTTTTTGAAACATTTCAAGTTTCACAGCACTCTTCTGATCGGAGGCAGGTCAGAACTGCACAAAATATTCTAAAAAATGTCCTGTACAGCATCATGACCTCCCACATCCTATACTCAACGCTCGAACCAACAAAGGAATATAAACTGAACATCTTCATCATCCTGTCTGCCTGCAACTTGACTTGCAAGGACTATGGTCTCTTTGTTCCGCAAACGGGTCCAGGGCCTTGCCATTCAGTGTATACGTCCTGCCCTGATTTGCTTTTCCAAAACTCAGCACCTCACATTTATCTAAATTAAACCCCATCTGATCAATATCTCATTGTAATCTGAGGTAACGTTCTTCATTATCCACATCACCTCCAATTTTGTATGACCTGTAAACTCATTTACAATACCAAATCATTTAAACGAATGATGAAACAAATCCAGAAATAAACATCCATTTCTCTGAGTTAGAATGTGCTCTGTGTAAATCCTGCCCAATGAGTCTGTACCAGAGAAAGGCTGCACATGCGCCTGGATGCACCTTGCCCCCTACAAAGCTGGCGGCTCCGCACATGTCCAGTGAATTCTTGCCCCAAATAAAGATAGTGACGCGTACTCATGCCTGCAGCCACACTGAGGCAATTCCTTACTGAAAACAGGAGACTGGGACGTTCAAATTTGTGTTTTCCGATGTGCACGTTATGTTTGCAAAACCTTTCCGGTCATGCAGAACCTCTCTCACCTCCTGCGGTTCCACAGACAGCCTTGATGTTTGCGGGTACCTATTCTCTGCCTGGTTACTCATTTGTCCCCTTTTTGCCCTCTTGGTTTACCTCGAGTATACTCCTACTGCCCCTATACTCCTCTCGGGATTCACACAAACACAGCACTCTGTACCTCGTATATGCCTCCTTCATTTTCTTGACCAGGCGCTCAATTTCTTTCAACAGACAGCATTCTCTACACCTCCTAGCCTTGGCCTTAACAGGAACATACTGTCTATATACTCTCATTGTCACAGACCTATGGAGGCAATGGCAGATGAGGACAGAGAGGCAATCATTCTCAATAAAGAGGTAATGTTGGGAAAGATAACAGCCTCAAGGTAGATGGGTCTCCTGGCCCTGATGGAATGCATCCCTGGGACTAAAGGAGATGGGGGTGGGGGTGGCGGGGGGGGGAAAATTACAAATAGACTTGTGATAATTCACTAAAATTTGTTGGATTCTGGGATGGCTTTGACAGACTGGAAGCTGCAAATGTGGTGGCACTAGTTTTCAAAAAGGACACGTTAGCTTCACTTCTGTAGTGGAGAAAATGCTTGAATCTCTCAAGGAAGTAGTGGTGAGATATCTGGGTAGAAATTGTCTCATTTAGCCGACACAGCATGGATTCATGAAAGGCAGGTCATGTCTAACGCATTTACTGGAGCTATTTGAGGATACGAGAGCGTTGGACAAGGGGGAACCGGTGGAGGTGGTGTACCTGGATTTCCAGAATATATTCGGTAAGTTGCCATACAAAGGGCTGCTGTATAAGGTAAAGGTGCGCAGCATTATGGATAATTATCATTGATACAGGGTCGGGTTGGGTGGCACGGTGGCACAGTGGTGGGCGGCACGGTGGCACAGTGGTTAGCACTGCTGCCTCACAGCGCCTGCAGACCCGGGTTCAATTCCCGACTCAGGCGACTGACTGTGTGGAGTTTGCATGTTCTCCCCGTGTCTGCGTGGGTTTCCTCCGGGTGCTCCGGTTTCCTCCCACAGTCCAAAGATGTGCGGGTCAGGTGAATTGGCCAAGCTAAATTGCCCGTAGTGTTAGGTAAGGGGTAAATGTAGGGGTATGGGTGGGTTGCGCTTCGGCGGGTCGGTGTGGACTTGTTGGGCCGAAGGGCCTGTTTCCACACTGTAAGTCTAATCAAAAGTACAGAATGGGGATAAATGGGTGTTTGGATTAGTGTTTGCACTACAACTGTTTGCAATTTACACAGATATTTTGGAGTTGAGGACCAAGTGTACGGCGTCAGAGTTCACATTTGATACAAAGATGAGTAAAGCAATGTCTGCAGAGGCCACTGTCAGTCTGCACAGGGAGACAGAGAGGTTACGTGAGTGGGTAAGGATCTGGCAGATGGAGATCAATGTTGGGATATGTGAGGTCATCCATTTTGGTCGGACTAACAGCAAACTGGATGAGGAAATGATGTAAACATGCAGCATGCTGCTGTGCAGAGGGAGCTGGGCGTCCTTGTGCATGAATCACAGGAAGCTGGTTTGCAGGTACAGCAGGTAATTAAGGCAGTGAAGGGAATATTGTCCTTCATTGCTAGAGGGATGGTTATGCTGCAGCTGTACAGGGGGCTGGGGAGGCCACACCTGGAGTACTGTGTACAGGTTTGGTCTCCTTACATTAACAAGGATGTACTGGCACTGGACGGAGTACAGAGGAGGGTCACCAGTGTGAGTTGGGAGTTGAGGGTTGGTGTATGTGGAGAGATTGAGAAAACTGGTTCTATACTCACTGTAATTTGGAAGAATGGGAGGTTGGAGAGGAAAAAAGTAAAATTATGGAGGGAGGAGATAAGACAGAAGCAGGGAGGCTATTTCCCCTGGGGGCAGGTCCAACTACAGAGCATTACCTCAAAATAAGGAGGAGCAGATTTAGGACTGAGTTCAGGAGGAGCTTCTTCAGCTAAAGGTTTGTGAATCTATTGGAATTCCCTGCTGAGTGCAATATTTGACGTTATCAAGTTGAATGCCTTTAAGGCAAAAGGTAGATTTGTGAACAGAAAAAGAATGAAATGGTTATGGTGAGAGAGCAGGAATGTGGAGCTGAGGCCATGAAAAGATCAGCCCTGATGTTATTGAATGACAGAGCAGACTGGAGGGGCCAGATGAAAGTTCTTGCCTTGTGCCATCAAAATTGGCCTTTGTCCAATTCAGAACCTTAACTTTTAGATCTGGTCTATTATTTTCTGTAACTATTTTAAAACTAGTAGAATTATCAGAGAATCCCAAGTGTGGAAGCAGGTCATTCAGCCCATCACATTGATACTGAGCTGGAGAGCCTCCTAATCTCCCCCTGTAACATTGCATTTCCCAGGGCCAGCCAACCTGCACATCCCTGAACATATGGGCAATTCAGCCTGGATAATCCATCCAACCTACACATCCCTGAACACTGTGGGCAATTCAGCCTGGACATTCCCCCTAACCTGCACATTTTTGGACTATGGGAGGAAACCAGAGCACCCGGACAAAATCCATGCAGAAAACCCCAATAAGGTGATCCTCCCTTTCTTATTTCCCAGTTCCACCTAAAAAAACTTGGCTGGGCGTACTCCCAGGAATATCCTCCCTAAGCAAAAACATAATGCTATCCCAAATCAAAAATGCCACTCCTCCTCTCTTGTCCCGCTTTCTATTCTTCCTATAGCACCTATACCCTGGAACATTAAGCTGCCAGTCCTATCCATCCCTGAGTGATGCCTCTATAATTGCTATAATATCCCAGTGCCATGTTCAAAACCATACCCTAAGCTCATCTACCTTCCCTGTCAGGTCTCTTCTATTGAGGTAAATGCAGTGCAACTGCTCAGTCCGACTTCCTTCTGTGCCTTGCCCTTGCCTGCCTTGACTATTTGACTTCTGAACTGTACAAGCCTCAGACTTACCTCTTTTCTCACTATCTTCTTGGGTTTACACCCACTTCCTCACTGGTTTAATGCCTCCCGAGTATCACCAGCAAGTCTCCGTGCCTGGATATTAGACACCTTCCAATCAATCCTTCTTATGCAGGTCAACTCTACTCCAGAGGAGGCCACAATGATCCAAAAATGTGAACCCTTTTCCCCTGCACCAGCTCCTTAGTCACTCATCCAGAACCTCCTCCTCCTCCTCTGTAATATGGACATTTTTCAAGATGTCACCATTTATTTCCCCCCATTCTATATCTCCCATGTACTTCTTCACAGTAGACACTGCTGCAAAATACTGGTTTCCTATCCGGCCCATCGCCTGCAGCTCCACACAATGGCTGCCTTGCTGATCTTTGAGGGTCTCTATTTTCTCCCTAGTTAGCCTTTTGTTTTTCATGTCTTTATAAAAGTCCTTCGGATTATCCTTAAACTTATTCACCAAAGCTATCTCACGTCCCTTTTTTGCCTCTTGATTTCCGTCTTAATTATACACCTACTGCCTTTATACTCAAAATTTTTTTTGGATTGGAATAAATGTAAAATATAACATCCTGACAAAACAAACGAGGGCAGGACTTACAGCCAATAAAAGTAGGGCCCTGAGTAGTGATATGGGAACAAAGAGACCGAGGGCTTCATGTCTTTGAAGTTTGTGTTACATGTAGACAGAGTGGTTAAGAAGGTGCTCAGCACACTGACCATCATTATTCAGACCTTGGAGTACAGGAGTTGGGACGTTATGTTGAGGATGTACAGGACGTTGGGGAGGCATCTTCTGGAATACTCTGTCCAGTTCTGGTTGTGCTGTTATAGGAAGGATATTATTAAATTGGAGCAGGTTCAGAAGAGATTTACCAGCATGTTGCCATGATTGGACGGATTGTGTTCTAAGGAGAGGCTGGATAGGCTGGGAATTTTTTCAATGGCGTGCACGAGGTTGAGGGGTGACCTTATTAGAGGTTTATAAAATCAGAAAGAATGTAGACAGGGTGAATAGCCGGGGGAGAGGGGTATTCAAAACTCGGGTGCATTCATTTTGGGAAGAAATAAGAAAAATTTGAGAAAAGACATTAGGGTTTTAAAAAAAAAATTAGACACGTGGAATGAACTTCCAGAGGAAGTGGTAGCTGTGAATACAATTACAATATTTAAAAGACATTCAGATAAGGACACAAATAGGAAATATTTGGATGGATGTGGACCAAGCGGAGGCTGGTACAATTAGTTCAGTTTGGAATTATGTTCAGCATGGACTGGTTGGACCACAGGGCCTGTTTCCTTGCTGTATAACATTAAGACTCCAATCCTCACTAACTCTAAATTCCTCCATCCTCAACTCTCCCGATCACTGTCACCTCATTCAGCTTCACAACTCTTCCTTACTTATATAATTCCTCACCAGGCACAGAACGCTCCCTATCTCATGTCCTCCAGTTTCTCAAATCTCTGCGATACGTGCCTTTCTTTAGTTCCAGCCTTGAGGATACCCTCACTCACTCTGATTGGTTGGAGGACAAACTGGTACGACCTGGTTCTCCAGTACTGCCCTTTGCCCCCTATTGGGCTGCACTGACATCAATCATCCGGGGCCTATTGTGAGGTGATTGGTGGGATCCTCCCTCTCTCTGCCCTGGGATGAGCTTCAATATTCACAGTCAATGGGGCAGTATCACAGAGCACAGGGGCTGGGGGCTATTCAGCCCATTGGGGGTGTACTGTCTCCCTCTGGAGATGCTGCAGATCTGTCCCAATTCCCTTCCCATTTTCCCACAGCCCCCCAAATCTTCCCTGAAAAAGTAAAAGTCCAAATCTGTTTATGAATAACTGCTGAGTCTGTGTCCAGCTGCCATTCAGACTGTTCCAGATGCTCAGAACTTACTGAATAAAATAATGTTCACATATTCACATATTACTTGCCAATTACCTGAAAATAGTTATTAAATTGTGATATTGTTAACAATTCCCCTCTCTCTACAAATTAAATATCCTAGAAACAATTTGTACCTGGTCAAAATCACTGCTTAACCTTCTCAGCTCCAAGGACAATTATCTGTGCTTCTGCTAGCTCTCCACAAAAGATGAACACATCTTATTTTCATTTATTAGTGTCATAGAGATGTACAGCACAGAAACAGACCTTTGGTCCAATTTGTCCATGCCAACTAGGAATCCACAACAAATAGAGCCCCATTTGCCAGCTATTGGTCCGTATAATTGGAAACCCTTCGTATTCATGTACCCAATCGGATGCCTTTCAAATGTTGTAGTTGTATCAGCCTCCACTACATCATCTGGCAGCTCAGTCCACACACACACAACACACACAGCTTGAAAACATTGCCCCTGAGATCCATTTTAAATCTTTGCCCTCTCAACTTAAGCCCATTTGATCTTGTTTTGAACCCACCTAACCTGGGGGGAATGACCCTGGCTGCTTACCTTATGCATGCCCCTCATGATTTTATAAATCTCCATGAAGTCATCTCTCAGTCTCCAGGGAAATTAACACCAGCCTATTCAGCCTCTCCCTGTAGCCCAAATCCTCCAACCCGAGCAAAGTATTTGTAAATCTTTTCTGAACTCTTTCGAGATTCACAACATCCTTTCCAGAACAGGGAATTTCAAACTTTAAACAGAAATCCTGAAATGTCTTAATCAATGTCCTGTCCAGCCACAATTTGACATCCCATCTTCTGCACTCAATGCATTGACCAATAAATATAAGCATACCAAACACCACCTTCACTAGTCTGCCTACCTGCAACTCTACTTTCAAGGAACAATGAACCTGCACTCCATGGTCTCTATGTTCAGCAATATTCCCAAGAACTTTACCATTAAGTGTCTAAGTCCTGCCCTGATTTGCCTTTCCAAAATCCAACAGCTTACATTTGTCTAAATTGAACCCAGTCTGCCATTCCTCACCCCAATGGCCCATCTGGTCAAGATCTTGTTGCGTTCTGAACTAACCTTCTTCATTGTCCACTCCACGTCCAATTTTGGTGTCCTCTGTAAACCTACTGACCATATCTCATATATTCACACCCAAGTCAATTATTTAAGGACCCAATATCCATTCCTGCAGCAAACTGCTGCGCACAGGCCTCCAGTCCACAAAGCAACCCTCTTTCACCACCCTCTGCCTCCTACCTTTAAGCCAGTTTTGTATCCAAATTGCTGATTCTCCCAACATTTCATGTTATCTAACCTTGCTAACTAGTCTGCTTTGTTCAATGTCCATATAGACAACGTCCATAGTCTGCCTTCATCAATCATTTTTTAGTTTTTTTGAAGATGTGACAATCAAGTAAGAGAGAGAGAGAATTTTCCACACAAAGCCATGTTGACTATCCCTCCCTCATCATTTCTCATCTTTCCCAATACACGTATATCCTGTCCTCAGAATCCCTTCCAACAACTTGCCTGCCACTGACTTCAGGCTCACTGTTATCTTGTTCCCTGGCCTTTCCTTACCACCTTTTTAAATAATGGCACGTCTTACAGCACCTCATCTGTCACCAATGACAATATAAATATCTATGGAGGGGCACTCCATCACTTTCCTAGCTTTCCACAAATGTCTGGAATACACCTTAACAGGTCCCAGAGATTTATCCACCTTGCTATGATTTAAGACATCCAGTACTACCTCCTCTGTAATATGGTCAGGAGCCGGGCGGCAGTGGACAATTCATTTACAGAAAGGTCTGTGAACGCAATAGTAAAATACTAAACAAAGCAAAAATACACTCACGATAGACTGAGGAAGCTGGATAATGAACAAGTGGACATCAAGGAGCTCAGAGATGAATCAGAGCAGTGTTCACTTTTATGATCCCACAGTTAGAGATGTCTAGCACCAAAACAGACTCTTCAGTCCAACCCGTCTATGCCAACCACATATTCTAACCTAATCTATTCCCATTTGCCAGCACTTGGCCGACATCCCTCTGAACCCTTCCTATTCAAATGCCTTTGAAATGTTACAATTTTTGTTGCCTTTTAGGTTCCTGTTGAATCTTCCCCTCACACACTAAACCTATATCCTCTAGTTCTGGGCTCTACCACCCCAGGGTAAACACCTTGTCTACTCACACTATCCACGCCCCTCACGATTAGAGAAACCTCTTCAACATCACACTCCAGGAAAAATGGCCCCAGCCTATTATGCCTCTCCCTGCAACTCAAATCCTCCAACCCTGGCAACATCCTTGAAAATCAATTCTCAAACCTTTCAAGTTTCAGTGACTCCTTCCAACAAGAGGGAGACCAGAAATGCACACAATATTCCAAAAGTGGCCTAACCAATGTCCTGTCCAGCTCCTTTCCTCAACGCTCTGACCAATAAAGGGAAGCATACCAAATCCCTTCTTCTCTATCCTATCTACCTGCGACTCTACTTTCAAGGAACTGTGAACCTGCATTCCAAGGTCTCTTTGTTCAGGAAGACCTTACAATTCAGTGAGAGTCCTGCTCGGATTTGGTTTCCTAAAATGCAGCACCTCACATTTATCTAAATTAAACTCTATCTGCCACTCCCCAGCCCATTGGCCCATCTGATCAATATCCCATTGTATTCTGAGACAACCTTTACCACTGACCACAACACCAACAATTTTGGTGTCATCTGCAAACTTACTAACTGTACCGCCTCTATTCACATCCAAATCATTTAAATGAATGACGAAACAAATCCAGAGAGAAAAACAAATATCCATTTCTCTGGGTGTGATTGTGCTCTGTGTAAATCCTGCCCCATGACTCTCTATCAGGGAGAGCTGCACATACACCCCCTCTGAACTTTGCCCCCTACAAAGATGGCGGCTGCACGTGTCCAGTGAATTGTTGCCCCGAATAAAGATGGCGGCACTTACTCGAGTCAATCGCGAGATGAGGCATTTTCCCGTTTACTGCAAAAACGACACTTTAAGTTTCAAATTTGTCTTTTCCGATGTGCACCAAATGCTTGCAAAACCTCTCAGCCCAGACCAACACCATTTCCCTCCCGCTTCCTGCTGTTTATTTCTTTCCTTACCGACAGCTCTCCTCCCGCACATCCGCTCTGTCCGCGAGCATGATCACGTGGTTTAGTCGTCCCGCCTCTCATTCACTCTGATTGGTTGGATGGTCCTGCGGCCCCGCCCCTGTCCTTCCATTGGTCCACTGGTACCGTTGTTCGCTGGAGATTAGGTTAGGTTAGATTACTTACAGTGTGGAAACAGGCCCTTAGGCCCAACAAGTCCACACCGACCCGCCGAAGTCGCCACCCACCCACACCCCTAACACTACGGGCAATTTAGCATGGCCAATTCACCTGACCCTGAGTCGGGAACTGAACCCGGGTCTCAGGCGCTGTGAGACAGCAGTGCTAACCACTGTGCCACCGTGCCGCCCACTTTTGTTGCTGTTCATAAGTTACAAGAGTGAGGGACAAAGTTAAAATCACACAATCACCTGATGAAGCAGCAGCAACGCTAGTGCTTCCAAATAAACCTGTTGGACTATAATCTGGTGTTCTGTGAATGTTAATTTTGTCCATCCTAATTCAACACCAGCACCTCCAAGTCACGAGTGAGGGAGGAATGTATAACGTAAGAACTAGGAACAGGAGAAGGCAATCCTGCCCTTTGAGCTTGCTCTGGCATTCAACAAGATCATGGCTGATCATTTCATGGACGCAGAACCATTTACCCATGTTCTCACCGTATTCCTTAATTAATTATTTCTTTTTTTAAAAAAGCTACCTTACCTTTAAAAACGTTTACTGAACGAGCATCAACTACTTCCCTGGGCAATGATTTCCATTGAGGTGAAGAAGTTCCTTCTCAATTCAGTCCTAAATTTGCTGCCTCTAATCTTGAGGTGATGCCCTCTTGTCCCAGCTTCACCTGCCAGTGGAAATATCCTCTCTACTTCTATTTTATCCATTTCATTCATTATTTTATATGTTTCTATTCTTCTGAATTTCAATGAGTATAATCCCAATCTACTCAGTTTCTGTTAAACCAAACCCCTCAACTCTGGAATCCACCTATTTAACCTCCTCTAGTGCCAGTATATCCTTTCTCAACGAAGGAGATAAAAACTACATGGAGTACTCCAGGTGTGGCCTCACCAGCACCCAATACAGCTGGAACATAACTTCTGCTTTTAAACACAATCCCTTCAGCAAAGAAGGACAAAATTGCATTGCTTTCTGAATTGATTGTTATACCTGGTGACCAACCTTCATGCAGAAGGATACTCAGGTATCTCTGCTTAGCAAATAATGCAACTTTTTAAAATTCAAGTAATAATCTGTTTTTAATTTACTCCAACCAAACAGTATGACATTATATTTATGAACATTATATTCCATATGACCGACCATTGCCCACTCACTCAATGTATCTATGTTCCTCTGCAAAGTTTCACAGTCCTCCACACACTTTGTCCTGCTACTCATCTTAGTGTCATATGCAAACGTTGACACCCTACATGTGGTCCCCAACTCCAAATCATCTGTATCAATTCTAAAGATTCGCAGTCCCAACACTGATCCCTGAGGCACACTACTAGTCACTGATTGCCAGCCAGGATAATGTGCATTTATCCCCAGACTTTGCTTCCTGTTAGTCAACGAATCTTCTATCCATGCTAATACTATACCCATAATGCCATGCCCCCTTATATTATGCAACAGCCTCTTGAACAGCACCTTGTTGAAGGTCTTTTGGAAATCCAGGTATACAGTATCCACTGGTTTTCCGTTGTTCACCTTGCTCGAAATGTCTTCATAGAATTCCAAAAGATTTGTTAAGCATGACCAATGGGACAATTTCTATCAAGTCCCTGCTATTTCTTCCTTGATAATAGATCAAAGCACCTTTCCCACTACAGAGAAGAAGCTATCTAGGTATAATTACCCAACTTTTGTCCACCTCCTTTTAAAAATAGTGGTGTCACTTTTGCTGCTTTGCAATCTGCTGGGACTGCCACGAAGTCCAGTGAATTTTGGAAAATTACTGTCAGTGCATTTGTTATTTCTCCTGGCATCTCTGTTAGTACCCTGGGATACATTCTGTCAGGGCCAGGAGAATTTTCTATTATTAGCTCAATTACCTCCAACAGTCCAACACTAACTCTTCTGTAATAATAATAGCTTCCAAATCCTCACCTACCTTTGTCTCTTTGTTAATTACTGGAAAAATATTATATCTTCCACTGTGACATCCCATAACTAAATGCTCCTTCTCTTTTTCCGAAGGACCAACATTTACTTTAGCCACTCTTTTCTCATTATGTATGTTTATAGAAACGTTTGCTATCTGTCCTTATAGTCTGTGCTCGTTTATTTTTCTCATGTTCTATCTTACATTTCTTTGTAGCTCTTCTGTGGCTTTCTGTTGACCTTTAAAGTTTTCCCAGTTCTAGTTTCATGCTGGTTTTGGCCACCTTGTATGCCTTTCAATTTTATCACTTTCCTTAGATACCCATTACAGAGAACACATTTTCTTACAGCCCTTCTCTGGAATATACCTTTGCTGAGGACTTTGTAAAGTGTCTTTGAAAATCCTCCACTGCTCATCAACTGTCCCACCATAAAATCTTTGTTTCCAGTCTACGTTATCCAGGTTCTCCCTCATTCTATTGTAGTTCCCCATGTCCAAGCACAGGACCCAGGTATTAGATTTTATCTTCACACTCTCCATATGTATTAAATTCAACTATACAGTGATCACTTCTTCCGAGAGGATCCCTAACTCTGAGATCACTAATTATTCCTGTCTCATTGCAGAGGGCCAGATCTTGGATAGCTTGCTCCATTGTAGATCCATTTCATACTCTTCACGTAAAATATCACAGATACACTTAATGAACTCCTCCAAGCTACCCTGACTGAGCTGGTTTGACCAATCTACATGTAGATTAAAATCACCCATGATAATAACCGTACCATTTTTACAGGCATTAGTTATTTCTTTGTTTATTGCCCATCCCAATGTGATGTTATTATTTGGTGGCCTGCACACTATGCCTATCAGTGACTTTCTTGGTAGAATTTTGAATGCATCATTCCTGTTTCTCCTAATGTACGGCAAAAACAATAACTACTTGTATTGTATGGAATCTTTCACAATGGTAAATCTCCTAAGGTGCTTCATGGATGATCAAAACATTGATTAAGGAGAATGATTTTAAAAAATCGTAAAGGAGGATAGAAAAGATTAGGGAGGCTATTTGACAGACTTCTGCCCTTGACAGCTCCAATTGTGGAGTGATGCAGGTGGGGTGGGTTGGAAAGGGAACATGCAAAGGGGAAACGGAGGAATGCAGGCAGTGTATAAGGTCTTAAGGACAGAGGAGGTTCCAGACTGAGTCTGTCTGTCATAGAGAGTATGGCTGCCTCATGGAGCTTGAATCACTGCAATGGGTTCATGCAAGTCATGTTAGTCAAGGATAGTATAACGGTGGCTGAGAGTACTTTTGATGAGGACTCGCCTCCGGAGGTAGTGTGGGCTGAGGTTAGAAACAGGAGAGGAGAGGTCACACTGTTTGGAGTTTTTTTTTTAAATAGGCCGCCACAGAGTTCGAGGGAAGTGGAAGAGAGGATTAGCAAAATTATTCTGGGTAAGAGCAAAAGTACCAGTGTGGTCATTATGGGGTACTTCAGCTTCCCCAACATTGACTGGGAATGCTATAACTCTAGTACGTTGGATGGTCAATTTTTGTCCAGTGTGTACAGGAGGGTTTCCTGACACAGCATGTCGAAGGGCCAACAACAGGGGAGGCCACATTGGATCTGATGCTTGGTAATGAACCAGACCAGATGTTTGATTTAGGCGAGCACTTTGGAGCAAGTGACCACAATTCAGATACGTTTAGTTTAGCGATGGAAAGGGACAGGTACATGCCACAGGGCAAGAGTTATCAATGGGGCAAGGACAATTAAAGCAATTCGGCAGGAATTAGGTGCTTAGAATGGGGTAGCAAAATGCAGGGGATGCAGACAATGAAAATGTGGAGCTGGTTTAAGGAACAGATATTGCATGTCCTTGACATGTATGTCTCTGTCAGGCAGGGAGGAAGTGATAAGATAAGGGAACCGTAGTTTACTACAGAAATTGCATCTCTTGTGAAGAAGAAGAAGAAGGCTTATGTGTTGATGAGGCAATATGATTCAGATGAGGAGATGGAGAGTTACAGATCAGCTAGGAAGGATTTAAAGAGAGAGTTATGAAGAGCAAAGAGAGGACACGAGCAGTCTTTAGCAAATAAAATAAAGTAGAACCCTAAAGCTTTCTATAGGTATGTGAGGAATAAAATGATGATTAGGGTAGGAATAGGTCCAATCAAAGACAGAAGTGGGAAGTTGAGTGTGTACCCTGTGGAGATTGGAGAGGTGCTAACGAACATTTCTCATTGGTTTTCACTCAGGAAAAGGAGACTATTGTAGAGGAGAAGAATGTGGTACGAGATTTTAGACTAGAAAGGATCGAGATTAGTTAGAAACAGGTGTTATCAATCCGAGAAGGAGTGAAAGTAGACAAGTCCCCTAGGCCGGATGGGACTTATTCGAGGATTCTCTGGGAAGATAGATCAGAGCATTTGGCTTTGATATTTGAGTCGTCATTGTCTACAAGTTTGGTACCAGAGGACTGCAGAATTCCAAATGTTGTGCCTTTGTTCAAGAAGGGCAGTAGAGATTACTCAGATAATTATACACCAGTGAGACTGACTTCTGTTGTAGGAAGGGTTTTGGAAACGATTATAAGAGATAAGATTTACAATCATCTTGCAAACAACAATTTAATTTCAGATAATCAACATGGTTTCATCAAGGGCAGTTCGTGTCTTGTGAACCTCAAAGTTTTTTGAGAAGGTGACCAAGCATGTAGATGAGGGTAGGGCAGTTGACGTGGTATACATGGACTTCAGTAAAGTCTTTGATAAGGTTCCACATGGTAGGCTGTTGGAGAAAATGCAGAGGCATGGAATTGAGGGTGATGTAGCAGTTTGGATTAGAACCTGGCTTTCTAAAGGAAGGCAGCGAGTGGTGGTTGATGGAAAATATTCAACTGGAGTCCAGTTACTAGTGGTGTGCCATAAAGATCTGTTTTGGGACCACAGCTGTTTGTCATTTTTTAGAAAAGACTTAGACGCAGGCATAGGTGGATGGATTAGTAAATTTGCTGATGACACTAAAGTCGGTGGAGTAGTGGACAGTGCAGAAGAGTGTTACAGGTTGCAGGGGGAAATGGAAAAACTGCAGACTTGGGCTGAGAGATGGCAAATGGAGTTCAATGCAGCTAAATATGAGGTGATGCACTTTGAGAATAACAGGAAGGCAGAGTACTGGGTCAATGGAAAGAGTCTTTGTAGTGTGGATGTGCAGAGGGATGTTGGAGTCCATGTACATGGATCTCTGAAAGTTGCCACCCAGGTGGATAGTACTGTTAAGATGGCATACGTTGTGTTAAGTTTCATTCATAGAGTAATTGAGTTCCAGAGCCGCAATATCATGCTGCAAATATACAAAATGCTGGTGCGGCCATACTTGGAATATTGTGTGCAGTTCTGGTGCCCATATTTCGGGAAGGACGTGGAGGAATTGGAAAAGGTGTAGAGGAGATTAACCAGGATGTTGTCTAGTCTGAAGGGAAGGTCTTATGAGGAAAGGCTGAGAGACTTGAACCTATTATCCTTGGCAAGAAGAAGGCCAAGAGGGGATTTGATAGAGACATACAAGATGATCAGAGGCTTAGATAGGGTAGACAGTGGAAGTCTTTTTCTAGGATGATGATGCCAGTGTGCACGAGGGGGCATAAGAGCAAATGAGGAGTGATAGATTTAAGACAGATGTCAGAGGCAGGTTCTTTAATCAGAGAATGGTAAGGGTGTGGAATGTGCTACCTGCTAATGTAGACAACTCAGCCACATCAGGAAGATTTAAACAATCCTTAGATAAGCACATGGGTGATTTTAGAATAGTATACGGGGACGAGCTGAGAACAGTTCACAGGTTGGCGCAACATCAAGGACCGAAGGGCCTGTTCTGCGCTGTATTGTTCTATGACTATTGTGCTACAAGAGATTTCTGCTGTCCTCAACAGAGTGACAGATCTTATATTGTGGGCTTACGAAATGTCACTGATCTCTACCAAACATGTACGAGGTAGAGCTAGGGCAATAATAAGATGCTGCAACAGGAGGGGAACAGGTAACTCCATACAAAACCCTGCTCCTTCTCATCTATTTTCACCTCCAAAACTGAGGGAGTTCCAGAAAAGCAGCTCCATATCCCACCACAACACTTTGCCCCTCAGTCGTGGTGTCTGGCTGTGCACGAGGAGTGGAACAATCTGTACTGGGGCCCACTGGGGCCCTGAAACACTTGTTAAAGATTAAAATCATCTCGCATTGAGACCCCCACGTCATGGTATGCATTTCTTTTGTTTTTAATTTGTTCCTGACTTCCCTTGTTTTTCTCTATGAACCTGTTCAAGGTTGTTATTACACACACCTGCACCAGCTGCGAATTGAACTCAGGTCTCTAGGTCCGAGATTCAGGATATTTTCACATTACAAAGCATCGACTCTCACTTCCCTTGTCCTTCAGCTTGCTGAGTTCCGCCTGAATCAACTCTGCAATTGGGAGGAAGGGGCGGAACTGGAGGACTGAACAGCGTCCTGTCCGCCAATCAGAGTGAGTGAGGGGCGGGGCCAATGCATTCTCGGGGAATGATTAGTCAGAAAGCAACCTGTTTTGCACGATTGTGATCATTCTCACTCCATCGTGGGGCATTAAACCTCTCTCATAAATCAATGTGAGATTTTAAGAAGTAGTTGAAATGTAAATCTGATAACGTACATATTTCCAATCGATTTACACAACTAGAGTAAGAAACTTATTTTCAAACTCCCAGAACAATCTATAATTTACAAACCTGGCCAGTATGGTTAAGTTAGACTGAACAATCTACTTGCATGCTAGACATCTCTATGTCTCTATCTCGACAGAAAAATTGTTAATGACAAATATTTCACCCATGATTCCGTGCAGATAGGAATATCCTTTATAAACTGAGCGATAACCTCAGACGCACGCGCAGTTTGTTTCCTATGTGGAGCATGCGCAGTGTCACATTGATCAGGACAGGGAGAGAGAGACATGGCTTCCACGATCGCCGACGGACCCGCGACCCACGCGGCCACCGGGAATGACCACCACTCCTCCGTCGCCACAACCATTTCCGCCCCTCCGGTTGCCGTCGGCGCAGCCACTTCCGCCCCCACTGACATCACTAACCTGCAGGATCACAAATCCTCAGGTTTCCCCGAAACCCACGCCGTCTTTCGTCAATACGCGTAACCCCGCCCCCACGCAAAACTTCATCACCACACATAACCCCGCACCCACACCGTCTTTCGTCACTACACGTAACCCCGCCCCCACGCTCATTTCCGTCACGACGCGTGACCACGCCCCCACATCGAGCAACGTCACCGCATCTAACTCCGCCCCTACTTTGATCTCTGTCCCCGCCCCTAACCCCGCCCCCAGCCCCAGCTCCAGTCCCACACCAGGTCCTAGCTCCCAGCCTTGCCGGATTTTCACCATCCCTCCAGATTTCCCCCTCCGTGAGGATGAAAGATCAGTCCTCAGCAGGGGCCTCACCTTCATTCCCCTACGCCCTCGGATTAATGAGTTCAACACGCGGCGAGATATTGAACAATTCTTCCACCGCCTTCGCCTCCGTGCCTACTTTCACAACCAAGACTCCCGCCCACCCTCTGACGACCCCTTCTCCCGCCTCCAACACACCCCATCCACCTGGACACCCCGTGCTGGCCTCCTACCCGCCCTCGACCTCTTTATAGCCAACTGCCGCCGTGACATTAACCGACTCAACCTGTCCACCCCTCTCACCCACTCCAACCTCTCACCCTCAGAACGTGCAGCCCTCCACTCCCTCTGCTTCAATCCCAACCTCACCATCAAACCCGCAGACAAGGGAGGCGCGGTGGTAGTTTGGCGCACTGACCTGTATACCGCTGGGGCCAAACGCAAGCTCGCGGACGCCTCCTCTTATCGTCCCCTTGACCACGACCCCACCTCCCACCACCAAACCATCATCTCCCAGACCATCCAGGACCTCATCACCTCAGGGGATCTCCCATCCACCGCCTCCAACCTCATAGTCCCACAACCCCGCACCGCCCGTTTCTACCTCCTGCCCAAAATCCACAAACCTGCCTGCCCCGGCCGACCCATTGTCTCAGCCTGCTCCTGCCCCATCGAACTCATCTCCCAATACCTCGACACGGTCCTGTCCCCTTTAGTCCAAGAACTCCCCACCTACGTTCGGGACACCACCCACGCCCTCCACCTCCTCCAGGATTTTCGCTTCCCCAGTCCCCAACGCCTTATTTTCACTATGGACATCCAGTCCCTGTACACCTCCATCCCCCATCACGAAGGACTCAAAGCCCTCCGCTTCTTCCTTTCCCGCCGCACCAACCAGTACCCTTCCACTGACACCCTCCTTCGACTGACTGAACTGGTCCTCACCCTGAATAACTTCTCTTTTCAATCCTCCCACTTCCTCCAAACTAAAGGAGTTGCCATGGGCACCCGCATGGGCTCCAGCTATGCCTGCCTCTTCGTAGGATATGTGGAACAGTCCATCTTCCGCAACTACACTGGCACCACACCCCACCTTTTCCTCCGCTACATCGATGACTGTATCGGCGCTACCTCGTGCTCCCACGAGGAGGTTGAACAGTTCATCAACTTTACTAACACCTTCCATCCCGACCTCAAATTCACCTGGACTGTCTCAGACTCCTCCCTCCCCTTCCTAGACCTTTCCATTTCTATCTCGGGCGACCGACTCAACACAGACATCTATTATAAACCGACTGACTCCCACAGCTACCTGGACTACACTTCCTCCCACCCTGCCCCCTGTAAAAACTCCATCCCATATTCCCAATTCCTTCGTCTCCGCCGCATCTGCTCCCAGGAGGACCAATTCCAACACCGCACAGCCCAGATGGCCTCCTTCTTCAAGGAACGCAGATTCCCCCCAGACGTGATCGACGATGCCCTCCACCACATCTCCTCCACTTCCCGCTCCTCCGCCCTTGAGCCCCGCTCCTCCAACCGCCACCAAGACAGAACCCCACTGGTTCTCACCTACCACCTCACCAACCTCCGCATACAACGTATCATCCGCCGCCATTTCCGCCACCTCCAAACGGACCCCACCACCAAGGATATATTTCCCTCCCCTCCCCTATCAGCGTTCCACAAGGACCACTCCCTTCGTGACTCCCTCGTCAGATCCACACCCCCCACCAACCCAACCTCCACCCCCGGCACCTTCCCCTGCAACCGCAGGAAATGTAAAATTGGGCCCACACCTCCACACTCACTTCCCTCCAAGGCCCCAAGTGATTTATCCATATCCGCCACAAGTTCACCTGTACCTCCACACACATCATCTATTGCATCCGCTGCACCCGATGTGGCCTCCTCTATATTGGTGAGACAGGCCGCTTACTTGCGGAAAGCTTCAGAGAACAGCTCTGGGCCGCCCGAACCAACCAACCCAATCACCCCGTGGCTCAACACTTTAACTCTCCCTCCCACTCCACCGAGGACATGCAGGTCCTTGGACTCCTCCACCGGCAGAACATAACAACACGACGGCTGGAGGAGGAGCGCCTCGTCTTCCGCCTGGGAACCCTCCAACCACAAGGTATGAATTCAGATTTCTCCAGTTTCCTCATTTCCCCTCCCCCCACCTTGTCTCAGTCGGTTCCCTCAACTCAGCACCGCCCTCCTAACCTGCAATCCTCTTCCTGACCTCTCCGCCCCCACCCCACTCCGTCCTATCACCCTCACCTTGACCTCCTTCCACCTATCCCACCTCCATCGCCCCTCCCCCTAGTCCCTCCTCCCTACCTTTTAACTTAGCCTGCTTGGCTACTCTCTCTTATTCCTGATGAATAGCTTATGCTCGAAACGTCGAATTCTCTATTCCTGAGATGCTGCCTGGCCTGCTGTGCTTTGACCAGCAAAACATTTGCAGAGAGAGACATGGAGCTGCTTTCTCTGGCAGCGGCTGCGATCGGCTTCAGAGAGCGGCGCTCAGAGCCGGTGTGTGGGAGCCTCGCTGGGAGAAAGGAGCGGAGAAAATTCACAAGTGCTGGATACAGGTTAAAACAGAACTCGAAAAAGCCCCTCCAGGCCCGGGAAGGAGGTGGCGGTCTCTGATCAGGGAAGCGGCCCAGGGTCACAGCCGCCATTCGTTTGAGGGAAGAGGGAGCGCGGGCCTGAGCGCCGCCATTTCGAGAAGGTCAAGGTGCAGGAGGGCGGAGCTATCGGGGTCTGTAGAACAATCAGAGGAAAGGGAAGACCCATTGTTATTGATTAATTCCATGAACACAGCGTCACTGGGCGGTCCCGCAGGAATATCCTCTCTCAGTCCTGCTGTGATCAGAACCAGCAGCTCTCCTCCTCTCTCAGCTCCCCTTCTGTCCTTCCTGCAGCATCTGTCCCCTGGGGCATTGAGCTGCCTGTCCTGTCCCTCCCTCAGCTGTTGTTCAGTTATACCTGTGATATCCCAGTCCCATCTTAGATTACTTCACTAAAGACATCAATGCACCCGATGGATTTCTCTTAACATCAGCAATTGTTTAATACTCACTTACAGGTTTTTAATTCTATCTTTTTTGAAGCATTTAATTCACATTCAATCATTTGCAATGGTGGGATTTGAACCTGAGTCCAGAGAACATTTGTTGAGTTTCTGGATAAATTGCCTCACATAATGCCACTAGGCTCTCACTTCACCTGCTCACAGGTTGCACATCCCAGTGCAACATGAATCGAAACCCTATCATTTTGCACAATTGTTTGATCCTGAACCCTGGTGATATCGCTCAGTATCCCTCCATGTGGGGTCCCTCACCGTGTGGGTCTAATTGCTGCCTCTATCAACGTCTCTTACTCTTGCAGCTACTCCAGATCCTGTGCCAACAAAATTCTCCACTCCAGAGAGATGAGGCAGTACAGGCCCGGAATGGAGACTGGGATTTTCCAGATCTCTGTGGGCTCAGTGCCATTCTACATGTGTAACCCTCACAAGTGTCAGTCTAATTTCCCATTCTGCCTATTTGTGTGTCTTCTACAGATACTCAGGGAGTTCGTGACTCAAGAGACTTGCCAACTGCTGGTTGGGAAGATGATTGGTCAGCCAGAGAGACAAAGGTCAGGGAGGTCGGGAGCCTTCAATAAAACCTGCCGCCAGGTAAGATCACTCACAGTGCACAGAGCAGAGAGCAGTGAGAGGGCTCCAAACATCAGCTAACAGGACATGACATAGACATAGTGCTGGAGGGGGAGCACAATGCAGACACACCCCAGGCTCAATCACCACCCCAACTTTAAGTTTTATTGTTATAAGACAGCATCTGGAGTTCCCAGTTTTCAATCCAGGCGTGTGCTGTCTTGGTGAGCACCAGGACAACAGAGGGGAATGCAGGCCTGCAATGAGATGGTGGTAATGCTGCCTGGGATCTTTCTGTTCCCTAATCCCTCTCCAACACTGTATCTATGTCTCGTCCTGTGGATCAGTGTCTTCAATCATTCTAACACCTATAACAGTTCCTATCTCTGTCATGTCCTCTCCTCTCACCAATTTCTTGACATATTTGAAACCTCCAGTCCAGATCCCATCCACATCGTTGTAACTTGTTTCAGTCTCTACAACATGCCTTGTCTCAATAGTCTCCTCCACCAACAACCGAAGACATTGGGTCTGTTTCTGTGCTGCATGATTCTTTGTTCGAGGTTTCCAAAACGGAATGAGTTGGCCCATTTCCCTTCAAAGCTTCCCCTCTCCATGTACCTGCCCAAGTCTCTTTACCATGTTGTAATTGTACTTATTTTTACCATTTTCTCTGGCAGTCCATTCCGTCTATGCACCATCCTCTGTGGAAAATGTTGCCCCTCAGCTACCTCTTTAAATTCTTGCTCTCTCACATCACGTTTATGCCTCTAGCTTTGGACTCACCTACCCTTGGCAATTCACGTTAGTTAGGCCCTACATTGTTTCATAAACCTTCATAAGATCAATCTGTGGCCTTATTGATGACAGTGTTACTAATCTCTCCAACTCATGTACTCAATGCGCTGGCCACTGGAGGCAAGTGTGCCAAATGCTGCTTTACCCACTCTGTCCACCTGTGATGCCACTTCCAAGGAACAATGTAACTGCACCCAGGGCCCGACCATTAACTGTGTTAGTTCTCCCTGGTTTGTCTGAACTATATCCAACACCTGAATTAAACTCCATCTTTCATTCCTTGGCCCACTGGCCCAGTTGATTAAGATCCCCTTCGATATCTATATCCCCTGCTCACTCTTCCACTAATCTTGGTATCCAGAGACTCCTATATTTTCACTCAAATTGTGTATGTAAAAGGCGCACAACAGTGATTCCAGCGCCAATCCTTACAGCACACTGCTGGTCAGAGGCCTCCAGTCTGAACAACAACCCTCTGTCTCCCACTGTCATCCCATTTTGTATCCAGTTGGCTAGCTCTCCCTGATCCCTTGTGACCTACCCTTACTAACCAAGATATTATGCTACACCCTGACCAAGGGTTTGCTGAAGCCAGAAACAACATCTGTTGCTCTGCCGTAATCTATCTTTTTGGTCACATCTTGAACAAACTCCAGTCAAGTTTGTGAGACATGTTTTCCCACGCACAAAGCCATGCTGGCTGTCCGTAATGAGTCCTTATCTTTCCAAATGCATGTAATTCCTACCTCTCAGAATGACCTCCAACAACTGACCCACCCTGATATCTGGTCATCAGTCTGTAGTTTCCTGGCTTCCTCTTGCAGCCTTTCTTAATTAATGACACAACATTATAATCATAGTCAGAGAGTCATACCGCATTGTTTTGTTAATGTTAACCATACTCTAAAACTGATCTTGTCCTACCTGCCTGTTCCTTGATCATATCCCTTCAAACCTTTCCTATTCCTGTCCTAATTCTAATGTCTTTTAAACATTGTAATTTTCCGCACATTCACCCCTTCCTTGGGAAGTTCATTCCACACGCATCCCATCCTCTGTGTAACAATGTGACCCTCGCATCTTTTTTTTAAATGTATCCCCTCTAAACTTAAGAATGTAGTGCCTTGTCTTGAAACTCCCCTGACCATGGGAAAAGACAACTCCCATTAACTCTATCTATCCCCCTCATTATTTTATAAACTTCTATGAGGTCATCTGTCAACATTCAGGTTTCAATGAAAAAATACCAACCTATCCAGCCTTTCTTTATAACTGAAAACTTCCATAACCAGCCACATCCCAGTAAATATCCTCTGAACCCTCTCCAGCTTCATAGTATCCTTCCTCTAACTGGCCGACCAGAGTTGGACACAGCATTCCAGAAGTGGACTCACAAATGGTCTGTATAATCTCAATGCGACTTCCCAACTCCTAAATCCAAAAGACAGAGCAATGAAAACAAGTGTGGCAAGCACCTTTTTAGTCATCCTATCTCGCCATGTTGCAAACTTCAAAGAAATATGTACCTGTACCTCGATGTCCCTCTGTTCTACAACACTACCGAAGGTACTCCCATTAATTGTATAAGCCCTGCCAGTGTTTGTTGCACCAAATGCATTCCCTCACATTTATTCAGATTGAACTCCATCGACAGTTTTTCAGCTGTTCACACTTTTCATCAGGATGCCTTTTGTAATCTCAGAAAACCTTCTTCACTGTCCACAATTCCACCTTCCAGTCTACCTGCCTATCACACATGGTACAAATATCTCTGCTAGGGGCCCTACAATGTCTTCACCAGCTTCCCACAATGTCCTGAGCTACATTTGATCAGGTCCTGGGGATTTATTTACCTTTGTGTTTTAAAACTTCCAGCACCTCCTCTTCGATAATGTGACTCATTTCAAGACATTGGCTCATCTAAATGTACAGCATGGAAACAGATCCTTTGGACCAACTTCTGCATGACGTAACTAGTCACATTTGCTAGAACTTTGCCAATATCCCTCTAAACCCTTCCTATTCATACACTATCCACATGCCTTTTAAATGTATTTACATCAGCCTCCACTATTTCCTCGGGCAGCTTATTCCATACACGCTGCAGGAACCAGTTGTCCTTTCGGTCCCTTTGAAACGTTCCCCTTGCACTTTAAAGCTATTCCCTGTTGTTTTAGAATCCTCCAGCCCTTGGGAAAAGACCTTGTTGATTGACCCTATCGCTGACCATCATGATTTTAAACACCTTTATCAGGTAACTCCTCAGCCTCCCATGTTCAAGTGAAAACAGAACCAGCTTATTCAGTCTTTTCCCTGAAGCGCAAACCCTCCAACCCTGGCAACATCCTTGTTCATTTCTTCTGAACCCTTTCATGTTCCATAACATCCTTCCTGTGGCATTGAGACCAGAATTGCACACAGTGTTCCAATAATAGTCAGGACAAACACTGTTTAGTTCCCTGAGCGACCCAGTCTTTATCCACAGTAAGTTCCGAAGTGAAATATTTGTTTTGCATCTTGTGATTCCACACATCGTTGGCTTCATTGATCATTAAGGATACTGGTTTTGTCCCTTGCTCTTCTTTTGCTCTTAATACACCTGTAGAATCTCTTTCAGTTCTCCTTAACTTTCTCTGCCAAAGCTATCTCATGTTCCCTTTTTGCATTCCTAATTTCCATCCTAAGTGTATTTCTACAGTCCCGATGTTCCTGAGGGGATTCCCTTGAGTCAGCCAGTTATATCTGACATGTGCCCCCTTTTTTCTTGACCAGAGCCTCTCAACTCAGCCAATGTTTCCTAGTTCTGTCAGCATCGAGCTGCACACTAACAGGAGCACGCTGGCGCTGGACGCTCCTTTTATCTCGGTTTTAAGATGTTCCTCCTTGCCAGACTTCCCTTTATCTGCAAATAGCCTCCCCATATCTATTTAAAAATTCCTGTCTAATACTATCTTGCTCCATTGTATAACTTGAACTTGTGGACCAGGCCTATCCTTTTCCATCACAATTTTCCATTGCAATGACTGTTTCTTTCTGGAACAGACTTAACAAATGCCTCCCATCCAAATGCTCAACACTGTGGCAGTCCCAGTCCGGGTCTGGAAAGGTTAAAATCTCCAACTGCTACAGACCTAATATTCGAACAGATATCTGAGATCTCCTGACATATTTGCTCCTTCATCTCCCATTGCCTATCGCTGTAGTACGACCGTAGCAAACTGATGACCCAATTTCTATTTCCCAGTTCCACCAATATCGCTTAACTGGGCGATCCTGCATGAATACTCCCTCTAGGTAATGCTGGGATTCTTTCCCCCCAATCAAAACCACCAGCTTTCCTCCTGTTTTCCCTCCTGTTCTATCCTTCCTGTAGCATCTGTTCCCTGGAACATTGAGCTGCTGGTCCTGTCGCTCCCTCAGCTGTGTTTCTGTAATACCTACAACATCCCAGTCCCATGTTCCCATCCATGCTCTGGGTTCATCTGCCTTATCTGTCCGGCCCTTTGCGTTGAAATCAATGCAGTTTAATTCATCAATTTTCCCTCATTGCCTGCTATGTTCTTGCCTGCCTTGTCTATTTATATTGCTCTCTTGAACATCTGTACCAACCTCAAATTTCTTTCTGGCCTTACGATTGCTTGGGGTCCCACACACCTGCCAGATGAGTTTAAATCCTCTCGAGCAGCTCCAGCAAATCTCCCCACCAGGATATGGGACCCCCTCCTGTTCTCAGTTCAGGTGTCTTCCCCACCCTCTCTGCTTGTGCTGACACCTTCAGACATCCGAGATTTGTCCACCAAGGTCCTGCCCTGCCCTCCCCACCACACTCTACCCCTCCCTTCCCCTCCTCTCGCACCCCCTCCCTTCCCCTCTCTCGCCCTCCCCTCTCTCGCCCTCTCCTTCCCTCACTCAACCACACCCCACCCCTCCCCTCCTCTCGCCCTCCCGGCCCTCCCCTCCCCTCTCCTCTCTCGCCCTCCCGGCCCTGCCCTCCCCTCTCTCGCCCTCCCGGCACTACCCTCCCGTCTCTCGCCCTCCCGGCCCTCTCCTCCCATCTCTCGCCCTCCCGGTCCACCCCTCACCACTCGCGCCGTCCCGGCCCACCTCTCCCTTCTGCTCTCTCGCCCTTCCCTTCTTCCCCTTCCCTCTATCGCCCTCCTTCAACTTCCCGGCCCTCGCCTTCCCTCTCTCGCCTTCGGCCCTCCCCTCCCCTCTCTCGCCCTTCCCTCCCGCCCCTCCCCCTCTCCCCATCCCGGTCTACCCCTCCACTCTCTCCCCCTCCCAGCCCTCCACTCCCCTCTCTCACCCTCTCGCTCCCTCCCGGACCTACCTCCTCTCCCGTCTCTCGCCCTCCCAGCCCTCCCCTCCTCTCTCTCTCTCCCTCCCGGCCCACCAATCCCTTGCCCCCGGCCCTCTCCTCCACTCCACTCTCTAACAATCCCCTGCCCTCCCGTCTCTCGCCCTCCCCTGCCCTCCCCTCACTTGCCCTCCCCTGCCCTCCGCTCTCTCGCCCTCCTGGCCCTCCCCTGCTCTCGCCCACCTGGCCCTCCCCCTCTCACGCCCACCCTGCCCTCCCCTCCCCTGCTCTCTCTTGCCCTCCCCTCTCTCGCCCTCCACTCCCTCGCCCTCCGTTCTCCTCCCTCGCCCTCCCCTCCCCTCTCTTGCCCTCCCGGCCATCCCCTCCTCTTCCCTCTCTCGCCGTCCCGGCCCTTCCCTCTCTCGCCCTCTCGGCCCTCCCCTCCCTCGCCACCAGCCCTCCCCTCCCCTCTCTCGCCCTCCCGGCCCACCCCACCACTCCCCTCTCTTACCCTCCCTCCCCTCCCCTCTCTCACCCTCCCCTCCCTCGCCCTCCCCTCCCCTCACTCACCCTCCTGGCTCTCCGCTCTCTCGCTCTCCAGGCACCCCATCTCGCTCTTTCGATCCCCTCTCTCC